>NC_037676.1:24062800-24193102 GCF_003255815.1 Theropithecus gelada
TTTTTTTTGAGACGGAGTCTCGCTCTGTCGCCCAGGCTGGAGTGCAGTGGTGTGATCTCGGCTCACTGCAACCTCCACCTCCACCTCACAGGTTCAAGAGATTCTCCTGCTGCAGCCTCCCGAGTAGCTGGGACTACAGGCGCATACCACCACGCCCAGCTAATTTTTTCATATTTTTAGTAGAGATGGGTTTTCACATGTTAGCCAGGATGATCTCCATCTCCTGACCTCATGATCCCCTCACCTTGGCCTCCCAAAGTGCTGGGATTACACACGTGAGCCAGTGCTCCTGGCCCAATAGATTCTTAAATGATAAAACAAACGTGTAAAGCATGAGTACAGTATGATCTTCCTTTTAAAATAATACGGATTTGAAATATGTATAGTGAAGAAGACTGGATAGATAACATGTTAAAGTGGTTTTTTTGTTGTTGTTTCTTTAGAGTTTTTTAGGGTTTTTTGTTTTTGTTTTTGAAACAGGGTCTGGCTCTGTCACCCAGGCGAGAGTGCAGTGGCACGATCTCAGGTCACTGCACTCTGCTTCCCAGGCTTAAGCAATCCTTCCACCTCAGTCCCCCAAATAGCTGGGACCAAAGGTGTGCACCACCATGCCCAGCTAATTTTTATATTTTATGTACAGACAGGGTCTGTCTGTGTCACCCAGTCTGGTCTCAAACTCCTGGGCTCAAGGGACCTGCCCATGTCCGCCTCCCAAAGGGCTGGAATTACAGGCGTGAGCCACCATGCCCAGTCTGAAATGTCAATATTACAAAAACTTCGGGTGACAGGCTTGCAATTTTTTTTTCATTCTTTATATTTTTATTCTTTTAGCATTTTAGTTATATTTATTATTATATTTTTATTTGCTATTTTTTATATTCTTTTTGATTTTTAAATGAATATATACTTTTCTAATTGTTTTTTAAAAATGTTTAATGACTTTAAAACCCATCTGGCTGAATGACCATTCCTCCTTCCCAGGTGGAAGTGAGCAGTATTTTCCCCACACATAATTTATGCACAGTCTCTGTATTTGCTTTCTTTTCAGAAGGACTTCTTTTGGCAGGGCGTGGTGGCTGATGCCTGTAATCCTAGCACTTTGGGAGGCTGAGGTGGGTGGATCACAAGGTCAGGAGTTCGAGACAGCCTGGCCAATATGGTGAAACCCCATCTCTACTAAAAATACAAAAATTAGCCAGGCGTGGTGGTGGGCACCTGTAGTCCCAGCTACTTGGGAGGCTGAGACAGGAGAATCATTTGAACCCGAGAGGCAGAGGTTGTAGTGAGCCGAGATTGCACCATTGCACTCCAGCCTGGGTGACACAGCAAGACTCCATCTCAAAAAAAAAAAAAAAAAAAAGGTCTTCTTTTAAAGTTGGTTCATTATATTTTCCAGTTACGGTACATTTCCATATATTGAGAATGGTTGGGGCATGGAGCGTTCTACCAAGGGAACATCCTCTTACCCAAAAGTTTGTTTGTATAGTAAACCCTGATGTCCAAAAATCAGCATCACCTTTAAACTACAGAAAGAAAACCTGAATATGAAATTAAAATGTATTTTCTTATGGATGGTTCACTAGTTCATTTCCTCCTCATTTGTTGAAGCACATCAGAATCCTCATTCTAGACACCAGATAGGACAGTAAAGGATGGTGAGTGTGGAAAATGAAAGGTTAGGGCGACAGAGGACCCATGAAATTGACTAGGAGAGTTGCTTCATTGCACCTCATCTGTGACGGCCTGCGTGTGGTTGCTTTTCCCTTATATGTTATTAAAGAAGAACCTGAGCTGGGGAAGAGACTGGCAATGTGCGTCCTCTGGTTGCTTAGATTTAATGATCACTTCAGTGCACTGGCCATGTCTGGAGGCTGCAGTGGAATGTCACCTGGTCCCTGGTCCCCCTGTTGCCTTCATCAGAGCTTAAATCTCTCTTATGAGCTCATTACCTGGCTGGAGTTCACCTCAATCAGCAAAACACCAAGAAGAAATTGTAAATTGCCGCAGATAGGATGTTGAGAAGCTTGATCTTAATCCCTCAGCTCCCTATCATTAGTACTTAAAAAAAATAAAAATAAAAAAAATTAAGTCACCTACATAGAGTGCCAAGTGTTCTGCATTGGTGACCAGGCTCCCACTGTGATGGTGTGTGTGGGTTCCATGCAGTTCAGGGAGGCAAGGAGTAAAGAAATCACCCTGTAAATGAGGGCGGTGTTGGAGTGGTGGAGCCAACAGGGAAGGCTGCCTGAGCTGAACTGAGTGGAGGAGGAGGTGGTATCATGTGAGATGAGACGGAAAGATGAAGAAGCGGCCTCCAGAGATGTCAGGAAAGGGTTAGTGGAAGCAGGACCTGCCCCAGGCAGGGACCTATGGGGCACCAAGTGTGGATGCATGAGGAGTAATGAGAATCCAGTGTCAGGAGAGAGCACGGGAGTGGCCAGCAAATAATAAATGATGTGGGGCCTTGTAGGCCATAGTGAGGAGCTTGGATTTTATTCCAGGTGTAGTGGGAAGCCACTGGGGGATGACTAGAGAAGTAATACAATCGGGCTTATATTTTAAATGATCATCTCATCTCCCACATGGACAATGGATTATTGAAGGCTAAAGGTAGAAGCCAGTGACCACTTTAAGAGGCCATTGTGGTTCAAGTGTGAGATACTCCAGCCCCATCTCAGAGGCAGAGGGAGAGAATGGACAGATTCGAGCTCGTAGGATTTCCTGTTGGGTTTGATGGGGCAATGAGAGAAAGGGAAGAAGCATAGATAACATCTAGGTTTGGGGTGGATCTAGGTTCGAGGCGGTGCTGTTTGCTGACATTTGGAATACTTAGAGTTGAGCAGGGAAATCAAGTGAGTTCTGTTGTAGGTGTGTTAATTTTTAGATACTTTGGGGACTAAATTGCAAATAAAGTTCTTTTCTAGTTCTGTAAAATGGATGAATTGAGAATTACCATTAACCGTCTGATTAACTATCTCAGTGAAGTTCATATTCTTTGGGTACTATGGGTATAGGTGAATGGAGGAGACGAATTTAAACATACATGTGTGTGTTTGAGTGTGTGCATGACATTCTGAATTCAAGCCATCCTATTCTTGACCAGTTAGTGGTGAAATTGCCACCTATTATATGTGCATATGCACTTTCATTGGGGACTTTTGTGTTTCTTGGAAAGTGCCCAAATATCTCTTGATTTCTACTTAAGAGAAAGAACCCACTTTTGAGTTGATGGACAGATCTTTTGAAGACAAGTATAGTACTTTAATTAAGGCAAGCACGTATCAGTGAAGACTAAGGGGTCTTGTCCTGGAAGGCCCTTGTGATAGAGCAGGCCAGCGTCAGCATGGGCAGTTCAGTGGCTAGACTGGAACAAATGGTTTTGTAGGCTGGGCTGGGGATCAGAGCCTTTCTGGGTTGAGCAGCTTCTCTAACCCATTGCCCGAAACTTCAGATGACTGGGGCTTGATTAGGTGAGTCAGAATGATTAGGGTGATACAGTGAAGGAGAAGTCGGGGAGGCAACAAATCTATTTTAAAATTTCTTTTAACAGTGGAAAGTCCAACTGCTTTTCTCTTTTTCCTGTTAAGATTTTATGGCCAGAGCAAAGATGGAGATGAGTTTAATGATTCAATCCGCCAGTTATTTCTTGCTTTCAATATGCTGATGGACAGGCCTCTGGAGGAAGCCGTCAAGATCAAGGTCAGCCTGGCGTCATCATGGGTAACTCTTCTTAGGCTGTGGTAATGATGTTTTGGGACCACTTTGAATTGGCCATATCATGGGGGAGAAACAGAATGAATCATGGTTCCTGGATAGCTTATGAATTTTAGTATGATTTACAGAAAATAAAGGGGAAAAAACAGCCCATTTTAACTTCTACAGATGCTTGTATTTTCAAATGTCAGTTTGCCAAGGACATGCTACCTAATTAGACATCCCTTGAAAGGCCATTGTGAACCCTGTTTGACCCCATGATTTCAGCAAATTGATCCCAATGCTACTATAGGTGACAATTTTTTTTATTTTTTGTCCCTCATTTTACCTGGAAGTATAAAGTCACCATCTTTGTTATCATAATTTTAAAAATATATGAAATACATAATCCCTGAAGACTCAAATGTGAACTTTACTATTAATATTTATTTTTTGCTCTTTATGGCCATGTTGTGAGAGAGACTTCAAGAATTTAACCACCTCCTGGCCGGGCGTGATCGCTCACGCCTGTAATCCCAGCACTTTGGGTGGCCGAGGCAGGCAGATCACAAGGTCAGGAGATCGAGATCATCCTGGCTAACACGGCTCTACTAAAAATACAAAAAAATTAGCTGGGCGAGGTGGCGGGTGTCTGTATTCCCAGCTACCCGGGAGGCTGAGGCAAGAGAGTGGCGTGAACCCGGGAGACAGAGCTTGCAGTGAGCCGAGATGGTGCCACTGTACTCCAGCCTGGGGGACAGAGTGAGACTCCGTCTCAAAAACAAAAAAAGAATTTAACCACCTCCTTAGGCAGAGAAATGAACTCCAAGTGGACAGAGCCTGCTGGCAGTAGAAACCAGAAAGCTGTATCCCCTTGCATCTTCAGGAAAAGCATTTTAGGAGATCGTGTAGAGCAATGCCAGCTTTCCTTTTTATTGTAAGGGCATCTGTATCCAGTTCCCTATTTAAGTTCCAAGCACAGCCTTTTCTTCCTGGGATGAAGCAGTAAATGCTGGATTTGTCTTGCCTGGCAACTGAATTTGCCTTCGGTGTTTTTCTTACAGGGGGCAGCTTTGAAGTACCTTCCTAGCATAATTAATGACGTCAAACTTGTATTTGATCCTGTTGAGCTCAGGTAAATAGCCAAACAAAATTTTGTTCCTTAACTCTAACAGAGAAACAGCTCCCCTGCTTGGCTGGAGCCTAGGCTGCTACACCTGGCTTTTATTTTTCTAAGAAGTATTAACTGAATACCTTTTGGTGCTCAGTTCTGTGGAAGATGCAAAAGAACAACCAAAACCTGCCCTGAGAGAGGTTTGCACTTTCTCTGAGAAAACAAGACATGCAGACATGAAATTGACTACAAAAGATAGTGTATAATGACGTGCTTCCAGCCCTACCCCTAAGTATCCCAGCAGTGCAAAGTCAGACTGCAATCAACATGAGAGTAGAGTTAGCCAAGAAAGCCATTTTCACAAAGGCGGGACTGGAAAGCGATGATGGACAAGGGTGTTCTTTGGCAATGTAAATACTCAGCTCTAAGGCAGAGCCCTCCAGTAAGTGAGGATAAAGTCTGCCTTGCTGCCATGTCATCAACTCTCAGGTCATTTTGTAGTTTTCCATGTAAATCTCTCCATGCCCATATCTCAGAGTGGAGGAGAAAAGTTTATAATGATGCCTTCAGCTTGGCAGAACGGAGACACTCCTAACCCTGTGGTTTCTCTTCCAGTGTGCTCTTCTGTAAATTCATTCAAAGCATTCCTGACAACCAGCTGGTTCGGCAGAAACTTAACTGCATGACCAAGATAGTAGAGAGTGCTCTTTTTCGACAGTCAGGTAAGTCTCTTTCAATAATTGCTGCATAAGGTCGCAGTGAGCCGAGATCATACCATTACACTCCAGCCTGGGTGACAGAGCACGACTCCATCTCAAAGGATTAAACAAACTGCTGTGTGCTGAAATGTCAGCCCCATTTCTGCAGTTAACACTTGAGCTTTGCTTTTTTTTTCTTTTAAGATGGAGTCTCGCTCTCTTGCCTAGGCTGGAGTGCAGTGGCACCATCTCGGCTCACTGCAACCTCCCCCTCCCAGGTTCTAGTGATTCTCCTGCCTCAGCCTCCTGAGTAGCTGGGATTACAGGTGCACACCACCACACCCAGCTAATTTTTTTTTTTTTAATATTTTTGGTAAAGATGGGGTTTCACCATGTTGGCCAGGCTGCCCTCAAACTCCTGACCTCAAGTGATCCGTCCACCTCGGCCTCCCAGAGTGCTGGGATGACAGGTGTGAGCCACCGTGCCAGTCAGCACTTGACTTTTCTTTTTAAAAAATGTTGGCAGGGCGCGGTGGGTCAAGCCTGTAATCCCAGCACTTTGGGAGGCCAAGGCGGGCGGATCACAAGGTCAGGAGATCGAGACCATCCTGGCTAATACAGTGAAACCCCATCTCTACTAAAAAATACAAAAAAAAAAACTAGCCGGGCGAGGTGGCGGGCACCTGTAGTCCCAGCTACTCGGGAGGCTGAGGCAGGAGAATGGCATAAACCCGGGAGGCGGAGCTTGCAGTGAACTGAGATCCGGCCCATTGCACTCCAGCCTGGGCGACAGAGTGAGACTCCGTCTCAAAAAAAAAAAAAAAAAAAAAAATGTCATTAGTATCCTTGCCAGTTGTTTGCTGGTATGTAAGGACCTCCTCGGAGAGCAGTTTTAAGGAGATTCTAAAGTAAGCTCAGTATTTCCAACAGTTCCTAAAAGAGCAAAATCATGTGTTCTTTAATCTTTAAATAGAGCAATCTGCAAGAGATTCATTAATGAGCGAATTTTGTCTTTAAAACAGGAACCTCAGGAAGTAACAAGCAAGTAGGAAAAAGATGACCCTTTTAAAAGAAATTCTTCTTTAACCTATACTTATTGCATGACCTTAAAAACCAGGGGATAGGGAAGCAGCAATGTGCTGGATCCCACAGGAGAACTGTTTACATGCATCCCTTCTCAACCCCACCTTCAGTGATATCACATTAGTAGCTGGAAATTGACCATGGTGGAAGGATTTACACCAGGTACACCAGGGAAATTGGCAAACATGATAAAGCAAGCCTTTTCTTTTCTTTTCTTTCCTTTTTTTTGAGATGGAGTCTCGCTCTGTTGCCCAGGCTGGAGTGCAATGGCACAATCTTGGGTCACTGCAACCTCTACTTCCCTGGTTCAAGCGATTCTCCTGCCTCAGCCTCCCAAGTAGCTGGGACTACAGGTGTGTGCCACCATACCCGGCTAATTTTTTTTTTGTAATTTTAGTAGAGCTGGGGTTTCACCATGTTGGCCAACTGGTCTCAAACTCCTGACCTCAGGCGATCCACCTACCTTGGCCTCCCAAAGTGCTGGGATTTTAGGCGTGAGCCACCACACCTGGCCAAGCCTTTTCTTTAGGGGGTAGGCTGGTGGAAGCCAGATGACTAGTATTCTGCTGGGAAAGGAGTGGGGCATGGAGGGAAAAAACTCTTACACTGATAAAATACTTTTCACTTTGTAAGTAGAGTCTAGGAAATAGCCACCAAGTATTTCTGTCCCAAAGCTGGTATTAAACAGGAGGTCCAGCACCTGGGCCTTCCCAATAAACTCAAGACTTGCTAGAGTGAGGCAGCTGCGGAGACCTCTTTTGGTCTCCGTGGTCAGGGGCTCAGAGAGGGTGACCTCATGTTATGTATGTATATTGCCTGGAGATCTGAAGACAAGCAGGACTCCTCAATGTTGGAATTGAGTGGATCATTGGTGGGAGAGCCTTCCTGGCCTTGTCCCTGGCTATGTAACTGGACAAATGAGTGACCTTCTACAAGTCTCAGCTTCAAGTTCTGTGGAAGGAAGGACTTGAGCTAGATCTTATCAGTAGCCTCCTTGGGCTCTGATATTTTCTGACCCTATGAATTTGCACTTAGAAATTGCAAATGTTCCTAAGACACAATTGGGGGTAGAGGTAATGCCTGCCAAATGCTAGTGAATGCTCTTAAGTAGAAAACGTTTATTACCAAAGTAAATTATTACTAAACATTTTAATATGCTTTGATAACTTTTTAAGGATACAGAAAAGGTAATTGAGATAGTAAGGATAAGGTGTTTGAGCAGAAGAGCAAGCATGCACTCGATAGTTCTAATTAGAGTGTGATCACTGTTAACAGTCATTTCTGTAGCATTCAGAGTACCTGAATTCATTATAAAATGTGTTACAATAGCAAAGATCTCAGAAGACATAATATGTCATATCTTACTTTCTGAAATCTACACACCTGCACAGACATGAGCAGAATGTCATTGAAATGTACTAGGGAAGCTTAGTATTTATAGGAACTTCTTTCAGTACATTTTCTCCATTAGGTGAAAAAAATTTTGAAAAAAAAATCCATAACTTGTTTTGGTTTTATTTGTTTCATATGACCTCAATTTCATGTATTAGGTTGACATTTTTAAAAGCTAGAGAAATTGTTAAATAATTTAAATATTTTGCTAAGTTCCCACCTTTACCTGTGGGAAGGGTCAGTTTCTTAGTTTGTATAATCCAGTTGCAAAGGTGAAGTTCTTTTTTTTTTTTTTTTTTTTTTAATTCATTCATCTGCAAACTGAACACGAGTGGAGTTCCACACCTACAACCAGGTGTTCCTGGGTGAGCTGGAGGGGCTGCCTTCCTGCAGGGCTGATTGCAGAGCTTAGAGCTGCTGGTACTGGAGAGCGTTGCAGGAAGGAGACAGGCGGTTCAGGAGGTGGCACTGCTGCGTGTGAGCTGTGTGTGTTTTCCTTCTCAGAGTGCAGAGAAGTGCTGCTGCCGCTGCTGACGGACCAGCTCAGTGGCCAGTTAGATGACAACTCCAGCAAGCCTGACCACGAGGCAAGCTCGCAGCTTCTGAGCAACATCCTGGAGGTGCTGGACAGGAAGGATGTGGTGAGTTGAGTCATCACTGATGCTGCACGGAGCTCACACTGGCCCCTTTGCACCAGACAGGAGTGACTCCATGGCTTTCCTATTCTCAGGTAGTTTCCAACTCAGGTATTAGGGCAGGCTGTGCCCATTTTAAAGATAATTAGGGAGGCCAGAGCCTCCAGTGCAAAGTCAGATTACTGCTGGGACCTTCCGCAGGCTGATTTTCCTGGCTTGCCCAGTGTGCCCACTATTGAGATCCCTGTGACTATTCTTAAGAATCAAAGACCTGGCTGGGCATAGTGGCTCAGGCCTGTAATCCCAGCACTTTGGGAGGCCAAGTCAGGAGGATCACTTGAGCCCAGGAGTTCAAGACCGACCAGCCTGGGCAACTTAGTAAGACTTTGTCTCTCTAAAAAAAATAAAATAAAATAATAATAATAATTAAGAAATAAAGAATCAAAGGCCTTTCTGTTTTTATGTGGAAACCTCTTCCTTCTTATCCTCTGATGCCTAACAACCGGTTATTTCTGAGCGGCTGAGAAGTTCTCATTTCCATATCCTCTTGGACATTGATGCTTTCTCTGGAACCTAGTGGAAATGATGTTTTCTAATCTTGCATTTTCTCTGTGACCTGGCCCCCATCACTCTTGAAAACATAGGGCTAAGGCCAGGCGCAGTGGCTCATGTCTGTAATCCCAGCACTTTGGAAGGCCAAGGTGGGCGGATCACAAGGTCAGGAGATCGAAACCAACCTGGCTTCGATGAAATGAAACCCCATCTCTACTAAAAATACCAAAATTAGCTGGGCATGGTAACCCGCGCCTGTAATCCTAGCCACTTGGGAGGCCAAGGCAGGAGAATCCCTTGAACTTGAGGCAGAGGTTGCAGTGAGCCAAGATTGTGCAACTGCACTCCAGCCTGGGCAACAGAGTGAGACTCCATCTCAAAAAAAAAAAAAAGAAAAAGAAAACACAGGGCTGAACCTGTCTGGATTCACCATGTCTTAGAAATAGTACAGCCCATAGGCCTAGCAGAGCCCCCACACAGGAAGCTGGAGAACTTTACAGAATGTGTTCACTCGAACAGTTGAGGGCTGAGAAAAAAAGGTATCTTGCCGCAAATTATACTCACCACGTCTGTGGTGGTTTCGTGGCACAGGTGTTCCCACAGAACAGGAAAACCACTCTTTGTCTTCACCTAAACTCTTTATCTTTCCAGTATCTTGGGATTCTGTCCTACCGAAGGATAAGAATACTACACCTTTTCCCATAGCCAAACTGTTAGTTCACCTGTCAGGGTCCACCACCGTTTGAACACAGCCCACCTTTTCTCGTGCTCATGGTTTGCACTGGGAAGTCTACATTTCTGTGAATGCATACTGCAGCCTCAGAAGTATGTGAGGGTACCATTGCCATCTCTAGCTACTCCCCCAGTCTCTGTCCCTCCACTTCCCGAAGCCCCTGTAGCCCACTTACTCTTTACACTGCTCATCACTTGATATTTATTCATTATGATCATTCCCCCTTTTTAAATTAAGTATGTTTATAGAAACCACATTATAAAATGGAATACGTTTTCCCAAAGCAATTGGAGATTTTGTTCCTAACCAGGGACTTTGCACCAAAATCATAAATGTGACCAATCATGTCATAAACACAATACTTTTAAAAAAGTAACTCATAACTCAGTAGTTCCTTAAAATAATACAGTAAAGCTCCACGCCCTATAAATTTGGCAACAATGTGTCTGGCACATTGGTTTAGCCAGGGATCCAGTGTTCTGGAAATCATATGTTTATGATCCACAGTTAACGTGAAACACAAGAATCGGAGCATTGGATTCTAGTCCCAATATTACCACTCTGTAGCTATTTGTCCTCAGGCAAATATCTCAGTGCCTCAGTTTCCTAGTCTAGTCCGTTGTATGTAGGAATTGTTCTAGATGACCTCTTAGGTCTCTTCCACTTCTGACCCTATTTTTTTAATACGTAACATCTCTACCAACGTTCTCACCACCCAGAAAGACTCTTTGGAAATGACTTGAATGTGTTTAAATCCTGTGCAAGGATATTTAAATTAACTTTTTATTTATTTCGGTCTTCCCAATATTATGTTCCCTGTAATGCGCAGAGACAATCAAAATTATCGATCTTGGAGCTCTGGTAAAGTAGTAAGTTCAGTCATTTTTGTCCATCATGGTGGTACTTTTTTTTCCTCCATATACATTTTGAAATATTGTGCACTAGCTCAATTATCTCTTCCCTTGTCCTCTCATCTCCTTAGTTAATTTAAAGCTCTAATTACTGACATTTGTTCTTCCTGCCTTTTGTTTTATTTTTTTAAACATTGCAGGATTCCCTCCTCTCCCTACAGCTCTGTTTTGGAATTGTCCTCTTTCTTTCAAGTCCAGCTGCAGTAAGCGCCTCTGTGAAGTTGTCTCTGGTGTGGTCCCGCCAAATTCTACTCATTGTTTCCATGCTCTCCTTGAGTTTCTTTTGAGGATTTTATCACTTCGTACACTGAGTTATGAATGCAGCTCACAAATCCTTGGGAAGCTGCTCTTATGCTCCAGGCACTGGGATCGGCTAGGACTGTGGCAGTGAACTAGAGAAGCAAGCACCCTACCCCCAGGAGCCCACCTTCTAGGGGATCCTTGTGTTATACTTATTTAAATGTATGTCCTGGCTGGGTGCAGTGGCTCACGCCTGTAATCCAGCACTTTGGGAGGCCGAGAAGGGTGGATCACGAGATCAGGAGTTCGAGACCAGCCTGACCAACATGGTAAAACCCCATCTTTACTAAAAATACAAAAATTATCTGGGCTTGGTGGTGCGCACCTGTAACCCCAGCTACTCAGGAGGCTGAGGCAGGAGAATCGCTTGAACCCAGGAGACAGAGGTTGCAGTGAGCCAAGATCGCGCCACTGCCCTCCAGCCTGGGCAACAGAGTGAGACTCCATCTCAAAAAAAAAAAAAAAAATTTATGTGCCACTCACCCCCACCTCCACAATAGAAATCTCTAAAGGCTCAGAGGAGCCTTATTCATTTCATATCTCCCCACAGGGCACAGCATGTGACCTGCACAACTATTTATGGCCACACTAAGGAAATGCTATGTAAATGGAGTGAAAGCAGCATTTTCTGGAGAGGCTGATTTTATGAATCACTTTCATTCAGAGAAATGGGAAACAAGTAAATGACTAATAAAAAGTGAAGGAGGGAGAGAAGAAGGAAGGGACAGAGGGAAGCAGAGAGGGAGGGTGGACCTGAAATACTTGATACTGTAATAAAAATACATATAGCCATACCATAATTAAGAAATCAAAAAACAATAGATGTTGGCATGGGTGTGGTGAAAGGGAACGCTGTTACACTGCTGTAACAGTTGTAAATTTGTACAACAACTGTGAAAAACAGTATAGAGATTCCTTAAAGAACTAAGAGTAGAACTACCATTCAATCCAGCATTCCCACTCCTGGGCATCTACCCAAAGGAAAATAAGTCATTATATGAAAAAGACACATGCATGTGCATGTTTATAGCAGCACAATTTGCAATAGCAAAGATATGAAACCCACCTAAGTACCCATTGACCAATGAGTGAATAAAGTGTGGTATATATGCATCATGGAATACTACTCACTCATAAAAAGGAACAAAATAACGTCTTTTGCAATAACTTAGGTGGAGATGGAGGCCATTATTCTAAGTGAAGGAACTCAAGAATGGAAAACCAAATATTACATGTTCTCACTTACAAGTGGGAGCTAAGGTATGAGACTGCAAAGGCTTAAGAGTGATACAATGTGGCCGGGGGCGGTGGCTCACGCCTGTAATCCCAGCACTTTGGGAGGCTGAGGTGGGCGGATCACGAGGTCAGGAGATAGAGACTATCCTGACTAACACGGTGAAACCCTGTCTCTACTAAAAATACAAAAAATTAGCCAGGCGTGGTGGTGGGCGCCTGTAGTCCCAGCTACTTGGGAGGCTGAGGCAGGAGAATGGTGTGAACTCAGGAGGCGGAGCTTGCAGTGAGCTGAGATCGCGCCACTGCACTCCAGCCTGGGCGACAGAGCGAGACTCCGTCTCAAAAAAAAAAAAAAAAGAGTGATACCATGGATACAATGGACTTGGTGAACTTTCTGGGGAAAAGCTAGGAGGTGAGTGAGGGATAAAAGACTACGCATTGGGTACAGTGTACACTGCTTGGGTGATGGGTGCACGAAAATCTCAGAATCACCAATAAAGAACTCATCCATGTAACCAGAAACCACGTGTACCCCAAAAACTATTGAAATTAAAAAAATTCCTGTAGCCATCCTGATCTGGCTTCTATGTGGAATCTAACAAAATTAGACTCGTAGAAGCAGAAAGTAGAACATTCTTTACCAGGGGCTGCAGGGCATTAGGGGGCAGGATGGGGAGATGTTGGTCAAAGGGTAGAAAGTGTCAGTTATAGGATGAGCAAGTTCTGGGAATCTAATGTATGGCAGGGGTGGCAATGGATGTGTTCATTTGACCATGGAAACCATTACATGATTACGTGTACCAAATCTTCATGTTGTACATGCTGGATAAGTACTGTCTTTGCCAGTTGGATTTGTAAAAATTAATAAAAATGTTAAGAAGCAATATATATATATATATATATATATATATATAGAGAGAGAGAGAGAGAGAGAGAGCAATGATTTAGTTATTTGAAGCATTAAGCAGGAGTTTCAAAATATCTATCATACAGCAAGGACAGATAGAGGCTGTGAAAAGTCAAGTTGCATATGGGTAAGTCGGAGCCAAATGAGTGTAATATCTAGCTACAAAAAAGGGAAAGAAGGTAAAAGAAGGAATACACATTTATCCAGTACACTTGATGACTACATCAGCCCTACTAATTCCTATAAGAAAACTGTTACTATCTCCCTTTTGCAGCTATGAAAACTGCAAGCTCAGCGAAGTGGAATAATTGCTCAAAGTCACACATGACAGAGTCAGAATACAAAATCATCCTTGCATTAGTCTGCTCAGTCAGCCTTCCATAACAAAATACCACAGACTGCGTGGCTTAAACAACAGACATTTATTTTCTCACAGTTCTGGATACTGAGTGTCTGAGATCAGGGTACCAGCATGGTTCAGTTTTGGTGAGGTCTTTCTTCCCGGCTTGCAGACAGCTGCCTTCTTGCTGTGTGCTTGCATGGTGGAGAGAGAGATTGATATCTGTGATATCTCATTTACTAAAAGCATGTTCATCCCTTCAGTCCAGGGCCCCACCCTCATGACCTCATCTAACCTTCATGACAACTCAAGAGCCCCATCTCCTGATACCATCACGATGGGGGTTAGGGCTTCACATATGAGTTTGGAGGAGACACAAACATTTACTCCATCACAATTCCCTTGACTTGAATTTCTTATTTTTTTTTTCCTACAACACAGAAGGTGATAAGTGCTTTGTATTTTTGCCTTTAATGTCCCACACATGTGCCTAATTGACCTGGGCAGTTCTAATCTGCTCAACCTCAGAACAGAATACATCATGCTAATGGGGGTCCCCCAAAACTATTTGTTGAGTCAGTGGCCACAGTGAGCTCTCAGTGAACCTGAGCGATCTGAGTTAGTAGGAAGGCACTCGTCCCTGCACACCCACATTCATCTTTTAAATGTTACGATTGATCATTTTCAATTATTTTCTTCATAAAGTTTTGTACTATTCTGAGACCATTTTCCACTTTTGGACAAGAGATTGCTTTGTAGGGAGGAGCCAGAAAGAGATTTAAAGACAAAACTCATCTATCTGAAGTTCCCTTAAGAAAAGCAAAACTGAGTCAGAAGGAATGGAATCAAATCCTGTGTTCCCACAGGGCGCTACTGCAATGCACATTCAGCTTATAATGGAACGGCTGCTGAGAAGGATCAACCGGACAGTGATTGGGATGAGCCGGCAGTCTCCCCACATCGTGAGTATCTCTTTGGTGGATCCCACGGCTGCTGCTGCTTCTCTGTCCCCACGGCCTATCGGGAAGCCTTCGGGGCCAGTGGCTTGAGGCTGTTCTTCACATGGGCCTCTCACATCATGGGTTATTGGTTATAACCTTGAGCAAATCTTGATTCTGACATGGATTTTCTCTTGAGAGAAAATAATCCAGCCTAGGCAATATAGTGAGACCCCATCTCTACAAAAAATTTTAAAAATTAGCTGGGCGTGGTGGTGGCATGTGCCTGTGCCTGTGGATCAGGTACCATGCTGGCACCCTGATCTCAGGAGGCTAAGGTGGGAGGATCACTTGAACATGGGATGTCGAGGCTGCAGTAAGCTGTGATTGTGTCACTGCACTCCAGCCTGGACAACAGAGCAATAGCCTGCCTTGAAAAGAAAGAAAGAAAGAAAATGATCCAGTATGAACCACCCAGCCCCCTTGATTCAGGGAACAAAACCAGACATTTTAAAGAACCTGTGGTTAGCATGCTTGTGGAAAGGCCAGTGTTGCTCTCTGGCCTCTTGTTTTCTGTGTACTCTATCTAAATAGACGCCAGGTAACAACTATGATAGAGACCAGGGGTAGCTGTGGAAAGACTCAGTGGTGTCATCATTAAAGTGAAGCATCTTTTACTTGCTGTATTAAAAGCTACGGTTAGATTTTAATTAGAGGACATAGGACAAGAATTATTCCAAATTCCTGTCAGATTAAAAAAATTCATTTATTTCACAAATAGGTATGAAAAACTGCCGTAAAACAGGCACTGCTCTGGACACTGAAGATGTACCCATGAACACAACAGAAAAATCACTGCCTTTGAGGAGCTGACACCAACAATAATGACAACAGTTATAGCAAAATAAACTACATAGTGTTAGGAGACAACAGGTGCTATAGAGGAAAAAAATAATAGCAGGTTAAGGGAAGTGAGGGGGGGGAGTCACAGCTTTAAATAAGATGATTAGGAATTGAATACCTTTTGTTGAAATTAAATACCTTTTGTTTTTCTAAATAGAGACAGGTTCTCACTCTGTCACCAGGGTGAAGTATAGTGGCACCTTCACAGCTCACTGCAGCCTCAATCTCCTGAGTCTAAGCAAGCCTCTTGCGTCATCCTCCTAAGCAGCTGGGACTACAGGCACATGCCGCCATGCCTGGCTAACTTTTAATTTTTTTGTAGAGGTCGTTCACTGCGACCTCCACCTCCCAGATTCAAGTGATTGTCCTACCTCAGCCTCCCAAGTAGCTGGGGTTACAAGTGTGTGCCCTGACACCCAGCTAATTTTTGTATTTTTAGTAGAGATGAGGTTTTGCCATGTTGGCTGGGCTGGTCTTGAGCTCCTGACCTCAAATGATCCACCCACCTTAGCATCCTAAAGTGCTGGGATTACAGGTATGAGCCACTGCACCCAGCCTCTAACCTGTTTTAAAATAAATGATATTTAATGCCTGTTCTTTAACGACAGAAGCTGTTTAGCGATTATAAATGAGAAAGTCTATTTAATTCAGTCACAAAAATATCAGAGTAAGAATAAGTACTAGTTACAAATAAATAGCCAAATAGAAATAATAACGAGGCCTGACATGGTGGCTCATGCCTGTAATCCCAGCACTTTGGGAGACTGAGGTGGGCAGATCACGAGGTCAGGAGATCAAGACCACCCTGGCCAATGTGGTGAAACCCCGTCTCTACTAAAATACAAAAAAAAAAAAAAAAAATTAGCCAGTTGTGGTGATGCATGTCTGTAGTCCCAACTACTTGGGAGGCTGAGGCAGGGGGAATCACTTGAACCCGGGAGGCGGAGATTGTAGTGAGCTGAGATTGCGCCACTGTGCTCCAGCCTGGTGACAGAGCAAGACTCCGTCTCGTAAAAAAATAAAAATAAAAATAAACGTAATAATGGAGAGCTCGCCTGTCAGACTTAGAGGATACATATCAGCAGAACAGAACCATAAGTGAAAAGGAGATTTTGGATCGTATGAATATTTTGTTACCTTTCAAAAGAGAAAATGAAGGTTTTTAGTAAACATTGTTTAGAACATTAGTTAACAATTTGGGGCTGGGTGCGGTGGCTCATGCCTGTGATCCCAGCACTTCAGGAGGCTGAAGCTAGCAGATCACTTGAGTCCAGGAGTTGGAGACCAGCCTGAGAAACATTGCAAGAGCCTGTCTCAAAAAAAAAAATACAAAAATTAGCCAGGCGTGGTGACATGCGCCTGTAATCCCAACTACTCAGGAGGCTGAGATGTGAGGATTGCTTGAGCCCCAGGGAAGTCGAGGCTACAGTCAGCCATGATCGCCACTGTGCTGTAGCCTGGGCGACAGAATGAGACCCCGTCTCAAACAAAGAAAAAGAAAATTAGTTAATTTGGAAAAAATTTGTTCAACTTCATACTATACCCACAAAATAAATGTCAGATAGAATGAAGTATTCAATTTAAAAAAATTACATTATAACGTGCTAGAATAAAATAATAGATAACTGATTTGAGGAGGAACAGGATTCATGGATTTTTATAGTTAAAATACAAGAAAAAATCGATTTTACTAGGTGAAATTTTAAATCCCTATATATGAAGATGTGTGTGTGTGTGTGTGTGTGTGTGTGTGTATATGCAAATTAAAAGTTAAGCCCCAAACTTTAAAAATTTTTGTAACATAGGTGACAGGTGGCTAATAAACTTAATATACAAAAGCTATTATAAGCCACTAAGCAAAGATATTGTTTTAATAGAAAAATGAGTAAAGAATGGGTACAAACAGCAACATGAGAAAGCTAAATGGCCAAAAAGTTCATGGACAGACTGTTTAATTTAGAGAAAAGGAAATGAAAATGCGAAGGGAGATTAAGTAAACCTCTAATACCCAGAATAGGCAAGGTCTTGGAGAAAGAAATTGTGTTAGACGCCGTTGGGAAAACAAGCTATATGATCATTTGGCAATATATATATCAAAGGCCTTAGTACAATAAATTTACACTGCTTTGTAATTGAAAAAATAAACCTTTTTTTTGTTTTGTTTTGTTTTTTTGAGACAGGCTCTGGCCATCACCCAGGCTGGAGTGCAGTGGTGCAATCTCGGCTCACTGCATCTCTGCCTCCCAAGTTCAAGCAATTTTCCTGCCTCTGCCTCCCAAGTAGCTGGGATTATAGGTGCCTGCCGCCATGCCAGGCTGATTTTTGTATTTTTAGTAGAGATGGGGTTTCACCATGTTGGCCAGTCTGATCTCAAACTCCTGACCTCAAGTGATCCGCCTGCCTTGGCCTCCCAAAGTGCTGGGATTACAGGTGTGAACCATGCCACCAGGCCTAAAATATAAACTTTTTAAAACAAAAGAAACAGTCTAGGGAATGCATTCAGTAAGAGATAGACACAGACAGTCTTTCGTTGTTCTGCTTGGGGAAACTTTCTCTCTGTTTTAGAAACAGCTGTATGTTCATCTCTCCTGTGCTAAATTCCTTTGTGTTATTTTCATAACTGCATGAATACAGGAGGTTAGCACCCCTGGATCTTTACTCCCTGTCTATAAAACTAAGTCTATAATTCACATTTTTTTGGTCTAGGGGTAGCACCTTGAATATGTAATTCCCGAACTCACAAATGGAAGCGATGTTAATTAATCATCTAGTTACTAATTTTTTATCTTCAAGTCAGGGTCACAATTCATGTGGGTAGTATATTGGAACAACTGGCTGATGGGCTCTGGAGTTGGAGAAGTGGTATCAGGTGGTATTAGTCCATTCGCATGCTGCTAATAGAAACATACCTGAGACTGGGTAGTTGATAAATCTGAGTAGTTTATCAAGGGAAGAGGTTTAATTGACTAGCAGTTCAGCATGGCTGGGGAGACCTCAGGAAACTTACAATCATGGCGGAAGAGGAAGCAAACATATCCTTCTTCACATGGCAGCAGCCAGAAATGCCAAGCAAAAGGGGGAAAACCCTCTTGTAAAACCATCAGATCTTGTGAGAACTCACTGTCACGAGACTAGCATGAGTGTAACCGTTCCCACCATTAAATTACCTCCCACAACACATGGGGATAATGGGAACTACAATTCAAGATGAGATTTGGGTGGGGACACAGCCAAACCATATCACAGGTATTCTAGCAGGGAGTTTTCATCATCATCCCTTGCCCTCCTTTCCTCCATGCTCGGTGTTGCCACCGCTTTTCCTGCTAGCCTTCCTCCCCGTTAAGATTTGTTTAACTAATCTAAGTATTTCGGACATTTCTCCATGGAATTCTATGCTACAGCTCTGTCTCAACAAGAAACCCAAAGCCCCACAAGTTATGACATCTTCACTGGTAATCTCATTGAGGTGTCCCGTCTATAGGATTCCACACTTCATAGCTGTTAATGCAAGTCCTTCACTCATACCTGGAAGGAGGTAGTTTGAAGCAGAAACTGCAAAGCACGTGGCCTTTGGACCTGTAGAATGCAGCGTGTTTCCAGTGTGGTGGGGTACCTGCATGGCTCGTTGGGTGGAAAAAGCCAAGTTCTTGGGGCTCACATCGTGTTTTTGTCAGTTGGTGGTCTAAGGAGTCTTGGATTTGTGCTTTCCTTTTCCTTCCAGGGGAGTTTTGTGGCTTGCATGATTGCCATCCTACAGCAAATGGACGACAGCCACTATAGCCACTACATCAGCACTTTCAAAACCAGACAAGACATCATTGTAAGTTGCCTTTACTGGTCCTGGTAACTTGAAGACTTCTTATATTTGGTTTAAAAAAATGGCTGAAGCTGCACATCAGGAGTCCAGGCTTCTCTTCCCACCCACCTCCAGTGCTGTGTGGCTGTCCACAGTGGTTACAGAAAGGAGAGAGCTAATTCCTACTTTCTGTCTTTGATAGGATTTGAAAAAGAGTACAACACATATACCAAGAGGTTATCGCACACCTTAATCTTTCTTGGATTTAGAGAGAGTCCTTATTTAGCAATATTTGGGAGATGTTTTTTGCTCTGAAAACAGGATTTCATACGTGGTACAGTAACTACTCATGTCATGGCAAGGATTTTAGAAGGCAGGGGTGTGCAAAGTCTCCTAAGACGTGGTTGATACCATCATTTTGGAGAGGGCAACAAAAAGAGGTAATCCCTGCCCTTTACAACCTGTCCATGGCCTTTTAGGAACCTGGCTGCACAGCAGGAAGTGAGCAGCGGGCCAGTGAGCATTTAACTCCTGAGCTCCTGTCAGAACAGCAGAGGCATTAGATTCTCATAGGAGCTGAATCCTGTTGTGAACTGCACATGCGAGGAATCTGGGTTGCCCGCTCCTTATGTGAATCTCACCAGTGCCTGATGATCTGAGGTGGAACAGTTTCATCCCAAAACCATTCCTGCCCCCATTCATGGGAAAATTGTCTTTCCTGAAACCTGGTGCCAAAAAGGTTGGGGACTCCTGCTTTACAGCATTTGTAAGTTATCTTCAGATGAAAATATTTTGTTCTCTATTGTTTTAAGCAGGAAAATTGTTCTCATAGTTGCTATGAAGCACTCACCTAAGAGGCTAAGTTAGGCCTCTGGCTGTGGCTTCACTGTACCTTCCCTTCAGGGGATTGTTAGTGGCCCTTCAGATGTCCATGAAAGTGTTGTTAGACTTTGCAGAGCAGTGGACAGGATGTGCCGCTGGATTAGCACACTGGTGTCATGTTGACACTAGTCTTTGGATACTTTCCCATCATCTGTGCATATTCCAGTCTCTTTGTTCTAGATTTTCCACTTTCTGCGTCTGTCATGCTGAGTAGGAGGCCATTGCCCCCATGGATTCACAGCTCCTTCCTTGTCCATTACCCACCCTTCTGCCATGCCCACTACTCACCTTTCTGCCGTGCCCACATGATGGACAAACATACAAGGAATTGGAGGGAAAGTGCTGTTTGTTATTATTCGTTGGCCCAATGGTGGACTCTCAAATCTGTGTTAGACCACATGGCTTGAGCTGAAGGTCTCCATGAGCCTCTGCTTGGGCCACATCGTGGCAGGCAGCATGGCATAGGAACCATAGCAATACGTAGATGTGCCTGTGGAGACCAGGCACAAGAGGACCAGGATGAGAGGAGAGGAGGGGAGGGGGAAGGCCAAAGGTAGACATGTGTCCTCTACAGGCAGGTGGCATAGCACCTGCTTTAGCACCGGCTTTAGAACACCCAGCTCTGAGTTTGAATTCTGACCATTCCACTTCCTTGTATGCAATTTGGGGCAAGCTGTTGAACCTCACTGAGCTTCAGTTTCCTCATCTGCAAGATAGTACCCACCTTGAGGGTTACTTAAGTGTTGCTTGGCTCCATGTGTGGGAAATACCCAGCTTCGTGCAGGTTGGCATGTAGCTAATGCCTATGAGGACTAGCCGTTTGTGACAATCATCGTATTATTATTGCTATATAAAGTTAAATTAACAATAAAAATTTTAGGGATTTTTGTTGCAAATTTCCTTTAGAAAGCAGGCGGAATAGGGAAGTTTTAAATTCAAACCCTGACAATTTGGCTCCTTTGTTAAGTAAGAAAAAAAGGGGCATACCTCCTGTTTACCAGCATGATGGTGAGCTCCTCCAGCTATATTATGTAATTAAAAGAGGATCATTATCCCCACAAGGGAACTAAGGCCTGGAGAAATGAGGGAACTTGCATGAATGTAGTCCCCAGGGGCCAAGTTATGGTGCACAGCTAGGCCTTTGCTTCCCAGTGGCCTTTCAGTCCCTCACGCTGCCTTCTGAGTGAATCGCGTGAAGGCCCTTTGGTAGTGGTGGATAAAACCAGGCTTTGGGATTCCTTGTGAGTTTCCTTTATCATACTGTGTCATTAATTTAGATTTCCAGGAGTTAAATGGAAGGTCTGTATCTGAAGCAAATAACAAGTATCTAAATTGAATCCTTGCTTCACAAACCATGAATTCTTATGGATTTAAAAGAAAAGTTAACAGAATGGCTAATAAATTGGTGGAAGTGCTTAAAATATATTATGAGGCCAGATGTGGTGACTCGTGCCTGTAGTCTCAGCACTTTGGGAGGCCGAGGCAGGTGGATCACTGGCTGGAAGTCAGGAGTTCGAGACCAGCCTGGCCCACGTGGTAAAACCCCATCGCTACTAAAAATAAAATAAAATAAATTAGCCAAGGGTGGTGGCAGACACCTGTAATCTCAGCTATTGGGGTGACTGAGGCAGCAGAATCGCTTGAAACCATGAGGTGGAGGTTGCAGTGAGTTGAGATTGTGCCACTGCACTCCAGCCCAGGCGACAAAGCAAGACTCCATCTCAAAATAAATAAATAAGTAAATAAATATATGATGAAACGAATTTGAATTCATTAACTACGTCTAGGATTTCAGAATTGAGGGTGGGTACGTCTAACTCGCCATAAAACCAGGGGAAAATCCACAGTTGCACACACACACTTGCTGGCCAGAGAGAGTCATGCCCCATGCCATTCAGCATCCAAAGTATAGGAAGTTACCCAGCTTGACCAGCGTCTCAGAAAAATATGGTTAGCAATAGGACCTGGACCTCCTCCTGCCTCTCACATACTGTGTTCTTACTACTGCACAACAGACAAGTGTCCAGGCGAGACTGTGTAGGTTAGTGCCAGAGAAACTGGACAGGACTTTCAGGAATCACAGTGGAAAAGGTCTAAATTTAGCTAACTAATAAAAATGCCTTCAAAACATTTTAGCTTTGATTTCAACTCTGATTGTTCTATTTTTGAATTAGTTTTTGCTCACAGCCCCCTTTGGAGCAGAAGAGCTCTGTATGCTTAAGTGATTAGTTATTAGTCATCACCAGCCACTGCTATGGTCCCTTTTCAAGGACCGTTTAGGACCCTTCTTCCAGGCTGCACATGATAACGTCCCTGGCACAGGAAGAATCGTGATTCTGCGTGTGTATCACTGTGTCCTGTTCTGACCATAATAAAGGAGAATTGAACTGAACTCTATTAAAAGTATCCATTCCCCCACAATTGTTGGTGAATTATGTTTAAGTGCATGAGACACATTCTGACAACCTGTGGTAGCGGAGGACGAAAGAGATAAGGATTACAAACTTGGGGTCCAAAGCCCCAAGTTCTCACCCAACTCTTCTCCTTCCCATTTTCTTTTTTTCTTTTTTTCTTTTTTTTTTTTTTTTTTTTTTTGAGACGGAGTCTCACTCTCCTATGCAGGCTGGAGTGCAATGGCACAATCTCAGCTCACTGCAACCTCTGCCTCCCTGGTTCAAGCAGTACTCCTGCCTCAGCCTCCCAAGTAGCTGGCACTACAGGCATACGCCACCAAGCCTGGCAAATTTTTGTATTTTTAATAGAGATGGAATTTCGCCAAGTTGGCCAGGCTGGTCTCAAACTCCTGACCTCATGATCTGCCCACCTCAGCCTCCCAAAGTGCTGAGATTACAGGTGTAAGCCACCACACCCGACCCTCCTTCCTACTTTCAGTGCGGTTAAGCGAGTCCTTTAGTTTTTCTCAGTCTCGGTTGTACCATTTGTAAAATGTGGATGATTCTTTTTGTCCTCATCTTCCTTATAGGGTCCTACAATATAAAAATCAAATCGCATCATAGCTAGCTGCAAGAATGCTTTGTTATTCCTAAAACCATTGAAAGATGGGCTGTTACTGTGGCACTAGGAACATCCTGTTCTGAGGTTGTGGTTCTGCTTGTGTACACACCAGAATAAAGACTATGAATGTAACCCAGTTTTCCCCCAACCACTCCTCTGTTCTCCGCAGGACTTCCTCATGGAAACTTTTATCATGTTCAAGGACCTGATTGGAAAAAATGTCTATGCCAAAGATTGGATGGTGATGAATATGACTCAGAACAGGTGAGACAGCCGATGGCTGGCCCTGAGGCATTTGTCTGAATACCTGAGGCTGCTGTGTGAACTTTGGGAAGTGTCTTTAAATCCTTTTGCCTCAAATCCGTCATCTGTAAAGTGAGAATCTTCCTGCTCCAGAGGTCCTAATTTATGTGCTCATGATCTTGATTTTCCCAGGGTTATTGCCTTTGCTCCACCTCGGGCTCTCTACTCCCTTCTCTAGCATCGTCTCTTCAGTGCTCTCACGGTAATTGTCATCCTCAACTCTCCACTGCACCTTTCCGTGGCTCCACATGGCCTGTGTCATCCTGACAGTCAGGGTTCACCTGATACTGTCTGTTCTATGATCTGTCTGTGATGTATTTAACCAGATTCTTCTTATGAACATTTAGATTCTTTCCATTTTCTATTATGTGAAATAGCACTGTGATGGCCTTCCTTGCTTTACATATTTACAGATATCCATGGTTATTTTATCAGGATACACTCCTTCTTTTTTTTTTTTTTTTTTTTTTTTTTTGAGACGGAGTCTCACTCTGTCGCCCAGGCTGGAGTGCAGTGGCCGGATCTCAGCTCACTGCAAGCTCCTCCTCCCGGGTTTACGCCATTCTCCTGCCTCAGCCTCCCGAGTAGCTGGGACTACAGGTGCCCGCCACCTCGCCCGGCTAGTTTTCTGTATTTTTTAGTAGAGACGGGGTTTCACCATATTAGCCAGTATGGTCTCGATCTCCTGACCTCGTGATCCGCCCGTCTCGGCCTCCCAAAGTGCTGGGATTACAGGCTTGAGCCACCGCGCCCGGCCTTATCAGGATACACTCTTAAAATAATTTACTAGTTCAAAAGTTTGGCGAAATTACAGGACTTTTGATACGCAGTGCCAAACTAACTAGTCCCTTCTGCTACTTCCCTGTGTATGCTACCTGTACTCCAACCAAACTGGCCTCTGCCCAGTCCCTGCATACATGGTCTGCTCTGCCTGACACCAGTCTTCCACCAGCAGTGCCTTCCCCATAACCTCCAGCTGTCAGCGTTCCAGCCGTTCCATAAGGTTCTTCTCAAGAGTCACCTCCAGACAAAGCCTTTCTGAGCTGGATGTCCTCTCTTCTTCCTTGATTTTCCATACCCCATTCAAACCTCATAGAATTGTTTTCAGATTCTATGTTAGATAATAGATGTACATGTTGTTAATTTCCCTGACCAAGCTGTAAATTTCTTAAGATCAGACACTGTGTCTTTCAACACAGACCTGAGCCTGTGCCTTGCAGTTGCTGGCCCACAACAGATACTTGTTGAACAAAAGTGAAATGAACTGAATATATATTATGTTAAAAGTGTTAGAATTTAATGAGATAAATAAAGCAACCCATTATTGTAAGCATTATTGTTAACTCTACAGGATATCCAATTCTGAGTAATTCTACTCTAATATCTGATTAGCAGAAGCCTTCCCTGCTTTGCACAGATTAGATTTAAAAAAATTTCTCCAGAAACGCTAAGCTTAAACAGAAGCATCATAATAGAGTCTATATTACCCTGCTCTGAGGCTTAAGAGTCCTGGTTTGCAGTCTCAGATCTACCTTCAGTTACCTAAATTGGGATGTGGCCCTGAGTGGCTCTTCTTGTTAGTTCTGTAAACTGAGCTCCTGTGCCCCGTCTGTGGATGGCATTGTGCTGTTGGTCTACAAGGACACTGTTAGATTGTGAGGTCTTAAGATGCCAAGTTCAGGTTTGGTTTGGTTTAGCTTTTAACATAGTTGGGGAAAAGTTTCAAAGGACATACAGTTGCCTTCTTTACCTGGTATTTTCCTTCCCCAGGGTTTTTCTCCGTGCTATAAATCAGTTTGCTGAAGTTCTCACAAGATTCTTCATGGATCAGGCAAGCTTTGAACTTCAGGTAGGCATGTGACTCACCTACATGCTTCTGGAATTCTTGGCCATGGCAAGAGAACTATATGAATTTGGAAAGTGTCTCCTCAGATTTCACCATTTTCACATGAAAAAGGTTTTCCTGTGTTTTTTCATTTCCTAAAGCACATATGCCTGTCACACTGTCCTCCAAACACAATAAAATAGGGGTTGTTTCTTTTTTCTATAAAGGTAACATCTGTTTTAAAAAAAAAAAAAAAAAAAAAGTCTTAAAGAGTAAAGTAGAAGATCAAAAATACAAATAGTCCTCCTTGTCACTGTAAACATTTGGAGTTGACCCTTTGTATATTTACACAAATGCACGTAGACACACATGGCTACAAATAAGCACACAGGTAACTCTCCTACCTACAAATGAGTTTGGTTCTAAAGAACGGTTCTTATGCACAGTTTGTTGAAAGTCCAAAGGAATTGCAAAACGGATGATCACTAACTCTATCTTCATTCATTCATTCATTCATTCATTCATTCATTCATGTGTCCATTCATCCATTTAGCAAATGTTAGAGTTCTTATATGTACAGGGCACAGGGATATTTCCCTGGTGAGGGCAGATAAGTTCCTTGCTCTCGTGGAGCTCACCTTCCAGGGTACTCTGCATTTTTGGGTGATGTGCTTTCTGTATTCTTTGTCTTTGTGTGTATCTGTGGAACTGTTATCAGTGGAGGTCTTTGACTACAAATTGTCCAGGTTCTTGGTGTTTTGAACAAAATGCACAAACAAAGCAATGAAAGAATGAAGCAATAAAAGCCAGATTTATTGAAATGAAAGTACACTCCACAGAGTGGGAGCGGGCTCAAGCAAGCGGCTCAAGAGCACTGGTTACAGAATTTTCTGGCGTTTAAATACCCTCTAGAAGTTTCCCATTGGTTACTTGGTTACACCCTATGCAAATGAAGGAGTAGCCTGTGACCAGTTTGACCCTCCCACCAGTTGCAGGAGGGGACCAATCAGAGGTACTTTGAATTTTTCTTCTGCCACACAGTGCAAAGGGGTAGCCTCTGATCCTTTTGTTACTTGGGTGTGGAGAGGTGGAGTTTTCCTTTTGATTCAGTTCTAGGAAATCAGTGTGAATTGGCCTTCAGTGCCCTGCCTCCAGGCCCCGTTTTCCTGCCTCAGAACTTTAAAAGTTGAAACTCGTAAGTAGAGGAAAGTATACACACATACACACACAGAGATGCATATGCATATAGATGAATATATATTGTATGTATGTATATGTATATTTGCCAAAATGGAATTAAGCTGTGCCATTCTTTGGTACCCTGTTAATCTATTTTCCTTTTTCAATGATCTATGATTTTTTCAATAATGTTGAATATTTTCTTATTTTTAATGACTGAATACCATCTTTTCTATGCCTGGTCCATGATATATTTAACCAAATTCTTCTTATGAACATTTAGATTGTTTCCATTTTCTATTATATTAAATAACACTGTGATGGACTTCCTTGCTTTAAATTTTTAAAAATATTCATGGTTGGTCAGGCACAGTGGCTCATGCCTATAGTCCCAGCACTTTGGGAGGCCAAGGCGGGCAGATCACCTGAGGTCAGGAGTTCAAGACCAGTCTGGCCAACATGGCAAAACCTCATCTCTACTAACCATACAAAAATTAGCCAGGCATGGTGGTGCACACCTGTAATCCCAGATACTCGGGAGGCTGAGGCAGAACACTTGAACTTGGGAGGTGGAGGTTGCAGTGAGCTGAGATTGCACACTGCACTCCAGCTGGAAAAAAAAAAAAAAAGGCGTGGTTATTTCATCAGGATAAAGTCCTAAAAGTGTTTACTAGTTCAAAAGTTTTGCAAACTTGTAGGGCTTTTGAAACATAGTGCCAAACTACGTACTATAAATAGATGTACTTCTTGGCAGCAGCTTTCCTTTATCCCAGGAGTAAAGAAAAATATAATAGTTTAAATTTTTTTAAAAAGCTTAACATTAAGTCTCAAAACTTAGAATTGAATAATCAACACCCAAGAAAAAGAAATCTTGTAGAGTGTATTTTGTTCTTTCATTAATCCCTGATTAATGACTTTACCATGTGACATTGTTTTATTATGACCCTTATTAATGTTATTTTTCATTTCCTTTTACCCACACAATTAATTTTGAACAGCTCTGGAACAATTACTTCCATTTGGCAGTAGCATTTCTCACCCATGAGTTCCTTCAGCTTGAAACCTTCTCACAAGCCAAGCGCAACAAAATTGTTAAAAAGTAAGTGTCCTTTTAAAGTTAAGATCGGCAAGGGGCTTCTTCCGTTTGTTTATATTGAGAGCAGTATTTTAGATATCACAGAAATTACTATTTATTGGCTGCCCATGTTGTTAGTGAGGTAGGTCTTCAACTAATTACTTAATAGGCCTCACATTCCCCCAGGTTCAGCACTCTTTTCTTAAGGCCCAACCATCTTCCCATCAGTCATCCTATGCTTTTTATCAAATCTGTACCTAGAGATGGACTTTGGCTGTCAGCATGCCCATCCCCAAGAACAGCTGCGCCTCTGCTGGCAGCTTCCCCAAATTGCAGGCATAGTACTTTGTGAAGTACTATGAGTACCATGAACCACTATGAAGAGTCACTCATAGTGCTTCACAAAGCACACTCCTTCCCTGCCGTTTCAGCAGAGAAAGCCAGGACTCAAACATTGCATTAAAATGCCCTCCAGATTCCTGGCCTGGAATTCAAAATGGAATTATGTGCAGAAGTGATAAGAGATTTAGGGAAGCATTGCATTTCATTGAGAGACTAGAAATCCAAAGACCGTGTTGTTAAAAAATAACTTGAGGAATGTATTATTTGAAGACTTCAAAATTTTAGTTCTGTTCCCCTTGTTGGGATATCTGTGATATCTAGGAAAACTATTTAGTGTCCTTCTACTTCTGGTTCCTCCCTCAAAAACTGCCTATGTATATAGAAAAACAGCAAAGTATTTTTTGCTCCCAAGGACCAATTTTTATCCCTTTGTGGGCAATATCACTCCCAGTGAGAGTACATGGTGTAGAGCCTTCCAATGTGAATACTGGAATGGATGTATATTACCCAAATATCAGTCTATAAAGTATATAAGTATTTAGTCTGCCTGTTAGACATCAGTCACAGTACTGTATAATCATACTTCATTCACCTTCCTTTTCATCAGTGTTTGCTGTGTTTTGTTTGGCTTTGTCTGTGCCTCATTATTCTCCCTGAAGTGAGTTTGTTAATCTCATCTTAGTTATTTTTCAGTGTTTCCATTTGGCTTTTCATGCTGTCAAGGTCCCCTGGCCTCTGTGTGCCTCATTCCTTTTGGTGGCTCTTTTAGGTGTGAAACTCATCTCTTAAGGCTGGGCCTTAAGAGTGACCTAGAGGGGCACAGACTGTTTTTACTTTCCTTCTTATTGTGTTTATGCAATTCATTTCCACTGCAAATCCTCCTTCTGGTTTATGATCTTCTTCCTAGATATGGGGACATGAGAAAGGAAATCGGCTTTAGAATCCGGGACATGTGGTATAACCTGGGTGAGTGTCTAGCCTTGAACAGGCCTGATCACAACTTCTGAGTGACAAGCATCCCATGATGAATTCTTTTTTTATTTTAATCCAGATAACCCTGAGATGTATTTGTCTGTGTGTCTGGAAGTGAAAGTTGATTTGTGGGTTTCATTGACAATGAACTGTCTTTTACTCTGGCATCCACATGTTATCAGAATATAATATTGAGTCACTCACTTCTGAATTGAGTTGATTTACCCACATAAACCTTTTCTTTTCTTATGGGCCTTGTGGAGGAAGATTGTAACACTTTACTTTCAGTGAAATACTTTTTTAATATCTTCATTCACTTTCATTTCAGGTCCCCATAAAATCAAATTCATCCCATCCATGGTGGGTCCCATTCTGGAGGTCACTCTGACCCCCGAAGTAGAGCTCCGGAAAGCCACAATCCCCATTTTCTTTGATATGATGCAGTGTGAGTTCAATTTCAGTGGAAATGGCAATTTCCATATGGTAAGAAGTGGTAGACCGTGTAGTATCAGTAAATGGACATATAGTCAACTCATAAGTCATTTCTTTCTATGTAGAGAAGCAGTAACCTAAATAATGCAAGTCCACGTTGATCTGAAAGTTAACGTTACATTTCATTTTGTAAGACAATTAGAGATAGAGTCAGACATTGCAACCCAGAGTCTGGAAGAGATATTTTTGCTACATGTCTTTCCTAAGGCAACACCCTGTCTGTAGATAATTAAAGAAAGTTAACTTCATGCATTTTAATTCTGGCTGTTTGAGTATAGCCCAGAGAATAATGTAGCGAATTGAATTTTAAAACCTATCTATTATAGTACAGCTGAAAGCAATGTAATGGATTAAGTTCTAATCCATTACTCTATAGCTTTGAGAACATCATTTTCCTGATGTGTCTTCTCTATGCCTCTGTTTTCTTATCTACAAAGTGTATTAATATGGAAAGGATGATTTTGCAGCTATGATCCTCTGCAAAAGCAGTCTCACTGCGGAGACTTGGACATGAAACTAAAGTAAAATAGAAAAATGAAAATTATTATTCTATTTTTATATGCATAGTTGTAACAGAAAGCAATGTTTGGGATAATATTTTTTTAATCAAATGTAATGCAAAGGACAAAGTGACATGAGACTGTGTTAGAACATTTTAGTAGGGCCTTGGTGCACAGTTTATGAGTGACCCTCTGTGCTCCTCCCTGTCTGTGCTGAAAACAGTTCACAACTCAATGAATGGGTTGGCCAAGTCTAGAAAGGTTGGCCATGTCTTCTTCTAAGGAGGCAACATTTTCCTGTGAAATTCTACGTCTACTTTCAGTTTGAGAACGAGCTGATCACAAAGCTGGACCAGGAGGTAGAAGGGGGCAGAGGAGACGAACAATACAAGGTTCTTCTGGAAAAACTGTGAGTATTTCAGGAGCAGAACCTTAAGTCAGTGGTGTCATTTAGTAATAGAGAAAAACAGGGGTCCTGTTGCACCGATAGAGCAGTTGAGTAGTCTCAGAGTCACCAGGGCCACCCCCACTGTGGTCTTCAGTATGGTTATGGGGTATATACCGTCCACAGCTGACATTGTTTATCTGGTGGGAGTCAAATGCCGGTATTTTCCTGGCCAGCCTGGCCCTAGAGAACACAGCAGATGGAGGCAAGGAGGAGGTGCACAGAGCGGTGGCATTTTGCCCAGTGTTTGAATTTTTGAACTTCAACAAAAGTGTTAGCACTTCTAATTATAACTGCAAAGCAACAATTTAAAGGAAAAAATATTTCAAGGTCTGCTGTGTATGTAAAAAATACCTTATGCCCCATAAAGGACATAAAACCAAAGCAGTTCTATCTCCAGCCAGGTTGGTCTTTTTCCTGTCCTGTCATCCACCCCATTCAACACATCTGTACCTCTGTCTGGGCTCCCATTATCACCACTGTCCCTTCTTCCTCCACCGCCACACTCACCTATAACCCTCTTGCCCTCATCATCCTCCTTGGCACATGTGGAGTAATGGAGAATGGAAAAGTGATTATTTAAAAAACACGTAGGTGTTGGCCTCAGTGAGAGATTGAGCGTCAAACCCTGTTTTCACCACATATTAAGAGTTTGGCTTTAGTCCAGCAATTCTGCTTATCCAACACCTCATTTTTTTTCCCTCTCCAAGAATAGCATCTATTTTTTGATATCATTATGAGGATTACAGGAGATGATATGCTAACATAGCATCTGTTGCAGAGTTCAAGCCTAATAAATATTGGCTGCTCTAGTGTTTGTGGTGGTTGTTATTACAATTTGTTTTTGGTGTGTGTTTGTTTTTAAGAGATAGGGTCTCTCTCTGTTGCCCAGGCTGGAGTACAGTGGTACAATGATAGCTCACTAAAGCCTGGAACTCCTGGGCTCAAGCAGTCCTCCCACTTCAGACTCCGAAGTACTAGGACTACAGGCATATGTCACCATGCCCAGCTGTTTCTTATTTTTATTTGTGTAGAAATGGGGTCTTGCCGTGTTGCCAAGGCTGGTCTGAAAATTTTGCTTTAAGTGATCCTCCCACTTCAGCCTCCCTAGTAGCTAGGACTGTAGGCTTGCACCACCATGCCCAGCTGGCTTTCATTTTTATTTTTGTAGAGATGGGTCTTGCTTTGTTGCCCAGGCTGGTCTAGAACTCTTGGCCTCAAGCATTCCTCCAGCCTTGGCTTCCTAATGGGCTGGGATTACAGGCGTGAGTCACCACGTCTGGCCTATTATTATTATTATTATTATTATTTACAGGGCTGCCCTTCATTCACGTTGTAACTATTCTAGACCATTGCTTTCTCATGTTCCCTGAACTTTTCTAGTATTGACCAACTGCGTCTCCAACTGAGTGCTTGCCTGGGTCACTTTGTTGTTCACCTGTTTTGTGGGAGTTTTGTCGATGAGAGTCTGTGTTTGAGGACAGTGCTCCCAACTGTTTTCTTTTTTGAAGATTCCCTAAGGAACTAGCACTCTGAATACTCAGAAATGGAATTGAGTTGATGAATAGTCTGTATTTTAAAGGACTAGAAGCCTTTCTTACTTTGTTTTTAATGGCGATAGGACCTTTTGTTGGTGTTTTTATCCTGTTTCCATTAAGTCTGTCCATTTGAACTTCAAACCTCCCAGTTTATATCTTTTGCAATTCTGATCTTTTGTGGAATTAAGTTATGCACATATACACAAAATATTTACACATGACATGCTACTTTTTTTTAATCCTACAGCTGATTTTTTTTACATAAGGATCTTACTTTGTTTTCTTCATTCTTCCTAGTTCACTAACTCAGAAAAAAATATGGATACCTAGGTCTCCAGTGCCCAAGAATAACCCTAAATCTGGACTAGTGTTTTGGACCCATTTCTTTCTTTTTCCCTCTGCCTCTTTTCCCAGATTTTCTTTTAATTATCTAATCTAATGAGCCCCAGAACTTGGCTCTATGTGTGTCCAAAGGGACAGGATTTAGACTGAAAGTTTAGCCTCAGTTTGCTTCTTTACAACTCTGCATTTTTATCTGAAGCTAGCACTTTTATCTAAAGAGCCGCATTGCAGGAGGTGTACTAGGTTTCCAGGTTCCTCTAGGCTGGGCATCCATACGAGGCATTCCAGAATGTTCAGAGGATACCCTGAGTGCCAGGCGTTAGGGAGAATAGAGACGTAGGAAAAATGGTCTCATGCAACTAGATTACAGTCCTCACACAGCACAAACCTTTTGAGCAAGGGTTTGTTGACTGAATAAAACACAAACAAAAACAGACATTGAAAGAAGGACATTGCGGGCTGGGATTCTAAGTGATGGTAGGACTTGAGCTGAGTCCTAAAGAAAACTGGAACTCGAGTCCACAGAGAAGCGCAGCATAAATGAAGGTCACAGGATAGGAAGGTGTTGCATGAGGTGTGTGTGTCGGCTTAACTCTGTCACTTAATATCTAACACTGACATTCTGTGTCGTCAAATCCTACCCCAACCACTGCTGAGACCCTGGTCAGTGCCGGTCAGTGCTGCTGGAATGACAGCATGGAACCTGGGCTTTTGTCTCTCCCTCCGCCCCTCCAGGCTCCTAGAACATTGCCGGAAACACAAATACCTCTCCAGCTCTGGGGAGGTCTTTGCCCTCCTGGTCAGCAGCCTCTTAGAGAACCTGCTGGACTACAGAACCATCATCATGCACGATGAGAGCAAGGAGAACCGTATGAGCTGCACTGTGAATGTGCTGGTATGTGACATGCCCCTGGGGTGATGGGAGGGGACTGCCAGGCTGCCCCTGCACCCTACAGCTTAGCTCTAGGTGGATCCCACAAACACAGAGGCACTCTGGGCACCTTTGTGGAGCTGGTGTCTTCCTGAGTCTAATTGGAATGGCTGGCTCAGCTCCCAGGTACCAGCAGCAACAGACCCTGAGGATAAATTTGGTGTGCTTTTGATTGTTTTAATTTGTATTTCAGTAGGTTTTGGGGGTACAGGGGGTTTCTGGTTACATGGATAAGTTTCTGTTTGTTTGTTTGTTTGTTTTTTGAGACGGAGTCTCGCTCTGTTGCCAGGCTGGAGTGCAGTGGTAGGATCTCGGCTCACTGGCAACCTCCGCCTCCCGGGTTCAAGCAATTCTCCTGACTCAGCCACCCGAGTCAGGAATTACAGGCTGGAATTACAGGCACGTGCCAGCATGCCCAGCTAATTTTTGCATTTTTAGTAGAGACGGACTTTCACCATGTTGGCCGGGATGGTCTCAATCTCCAGACCTCGTGATCCACCCGCCTCAGCCTCCCAAAGTGTCAGGATTACAGGCATGAGCCACCGTGCCTGGCCAGAGAAGTTCTTTAGTGGTGATTTCTGAGATTTTAGAGCACCTGTCACCTGAGCACTGTACCCAAAATGTAGTCTTTTATCCCTCACCCACCTGTAACCTTCCCCGCTGAGTTCCCAAAGTCCTTTATATCATTCTGGTGCCTTTGCGTCCTGAGGATAAATATCGCCTTTTCTTATGGGGATATTTGTTAAAGGGAAACAGTGAACTCTTTGGGAAAGTGAAACTGTTGAAAAGCAACAACAGTGGTTTGGCTATTTTTGTGGTGAGCTTGTCAATAGCTCTTGATTTATATTGGGATTCTGTGATCCTTTTTTTTTTTTTTTTTTTTTTTCCTGGCAGAACTTTTATAAAGAAAAGAAGAGAGAAGACATATACATAAGGTAAGCTGAAGGAAATTTCTTGCTTCTGCTATTTATTTCATGGCTTTGTGATTGATTTCTTCAGTAAACAAATACGATGCCCAACACCGTGTTTGCTGCTTTGAGAGACCCCTAAAAGTACATGATATGCTCCATTCACCCTGAACTGACAAACTCTTTAGACGGATACATGAATAAGTATGACAGGAAGGAGTGCCTACCTGAGGTCATGTCAGGGATCAGGGGAGGGATAGACAACTTCTGGCCTGGGTGGGCAGGAGAGGCTGTACAGGGAGAGGCAGGAAAACCCATGCAAGAGTCTTAGCGAATCTCTGAACATGAAACAAACTTGTACATAACCAATATGCATGTTCTTGGGTAGAGATTCTATAGCTTTCTTTTTTTTTTTTTTTTTTTGAGACGGAGTCTCGCTCTGTCACCCAGGCTGGACTGCAGTGGCCGGATCTCAGCTCACTGCAAGCTCCGCCTCCCGGGTTCACGCCATTCTCCGGCCTCAGCCTCCCGAGTAGCTGGGACTACAGGCGCCCGCCACCTCGCCCGGCTAGTTTTTTGTATTTCTTAATAGAGACGGGGTTTCACCGTGTTAGCCAGGATGGTCTCGATCTCCTGACCTCGTGATCCGCCCGTCTCGGCCTCCCAAAGTGCTGGGATTACAGGCTTGAGCCACCGCGCCCGGCCTCTATAGCTTTCATTAGCTTCCCAGAGGGGTCCAAGACCTAAAATTTAAAAGCATTAAACAGCACTGCCTTAAAGACAGAAGAGAAACTAGTCTAGATGGAGTCGGAGAAACACGGAGGCAGGAGGTGCGCAGTGTATTAAAGAAATGAGGAGGAACCGACTCCTTGGCTCAAGAGGAAGGAATTGCTTCTGTACAGTAGTGGGGAAGGGGGAGTCAGGCAGGGAAGCAGGCTGGGGTCTGGTTGTGGAATGAGTTGAACACTAGATCAACTCGAGCCTGGGCGGCATAGAAAAACCCTGTCTCTACAAAACACAACGAAAATTAGCCGGGCCTGGTGGCACATGCCAGCTACTCAGGAGGCTGAGGTGGGTGGATCACTTGAGCCCTGGAGCTCAAGGCTGCAGTGAGCCATGATCGGACCACTGCACACTCCAGCCTGGCCAACACAGCAAGACCCTGTCTCAAAACAAAACTTTAAAAACCTACAAAACTCTCGAGTGACAAGATGCTTCCTTTCTCCCTTTCTTGCCAGATATCTGTACAAGCTTCGAGATTTGCACCGAGACTGTGAGAACTACACAGAAGCTGCCTACACCCTTCTCTTGCACGCTGAGCTTCTGCAGGTGAATGGCTCAGAGAGCTTGTTTCAACAGGGTGGAGTATACTGTCCTTTCAGACTAAATTCTATACATTTTATGATTTTGATGGGAAAGAACCTTATTCCAGGGATATCCTTTTATATAAGTTTTTAAAAATTCTTTCTAAATAGGCACAACTAATTTGTACATCAAGTATGGGAAAATGTCAGTTATCTTTTATTTAAAAGTCTTTAGAAAGCAGAGCATGACTTACGAACCTTTGGTAATTGACACTCTAATTAAAGCAATAAAACACACATTGATGAATACATAAAAAAAATTTGTAAAACTGCAGAAAACCACAGAAAGATGAGTTATAAGTGAATATAGTACCATAGAAGTACTCTGCTATTTTTATTCTCTCCCTAAATAAATGTATGTTGTGGCTTAGATATAAATACATCTATATGCTATGAGTCCCAAGTAATTATTTCTGGCCCTGAGCAGCTCCTCTAACTTTGGATTTACATACAAACTTTGATTGGCTAATACGCAGCTCAAACTGAACAAGGCAGTAACAGGAAGCTTTATTTCTCACTCTTTGCTCCTCCCCAACCCATCCTACCTCATTTTATTACCATGTTACTAATAGCATTCCCATCCATTTAGTTACTCAGGCAACCTCATAGTCATCTTCGATTTCTCTCTTTTACTCACCACCTCCCACATTCTCCACAAGCAAGAGATGTGGCCCCTCTGTTCAGAAAATGCCCCTAACCTATCCACTTTTCTTTTTCTTTTTTTTCTTTTTTCTTTCTTTCTTTTTTTTTTTTTTTTTTTGAGACGGAGTCTGGCTCTGTCGCCCGGGCTGGAGTGCAGTGGCCGGATCTCAGCTCACTGCAAGCTCCGCCTCCCGGGTTTACGCCATTCTCCTGCCTCAGCCTCCCAAGTAACTGGGACTACAGGCGCCCGCCATCTCGCCCGGCTAGTTTTTTGTATTTTTTAGTAGAGACGGGGTTTCACCGTGTTCGCCAGGATGGTCTCGATCTTCTGACCTCGTGATCCACCCGTCTCGGCCTCCCAAAGTGCTGGGATTACAGGCTTGAGCCACCGCGCCCGGCCTCTTTTTTTTTTTTAAGAGATGAGATCTTACTATGTTTCCCAGTCTGGTCTTGAACTCCTGGGCTCAAGCAATCCTCCCACTTCAGCCTCCCAGAGTACTAGGATTACAAGCGTGAGCCACCATGCTGGCCAATCCACTTTTCATTTTATATCCCTGGCCAGCACCTTGGTCCATCCCATCAGCATGTCACACCTTGAGCACTACAGCAGCCTCTTGTTGGGTGTCTCTGTCTCCAGTCTTGTTCCCAGTTATTAATATTCTTTTAATTTTATACTAAAGTAATATAAGTGCATTGTCCCAAGATATGAATTAAAAACAGGATTCCTATGCTTCATCACTTCCCAAAGGAAATTCACAATTCATATTTAAGTTTAGGGCATTAAAAAGCTTATTGTATAATGGGCCAGGTGTGGTGGCTCACGCCTGTAATCCCAGGTCTTTGGGAAGCTGAGGGCAGCAGATCACTTGATGTCAGGAGTTCGAGACCAGCCTGGCTAACATGGTGAAACCCATCTCTACTAAAAATACAAAAACTTAGCAGGGTGTAGTGGTGCATGCCTGTAGTCCCAGCTACTTAGGAGGCTGAGGCAGGAGAATTGCTTGAACTGCAAGGCGGAGGTTTCCAGTATGCTGAGATGGCACCACTGTATTCCAGCCTGGGTGATAGAGCAAGACTCTGCCTCCAAAAAAAAAAAAACTTCCTGTATATAGCTGAGAAAGTGAGGCTTGTTGACTGTAGATTTTGCCATTGGATGATCACAAAGAAATCCTGAGTGTCTGTAACTGTAGGTCTCTTCATTTGAGCAACTCAGTAAGTTAAACTCTCCTATCCTGGTATAAGGTATGAGGTATGAATGCAGCTTTTTTCCCCCCAGATTGCTATTCAATAGAGATGCTGTTAAGTATAGTTCACATTTTGCTTATTGATATAAGATCCCATCTTTATTACTAAATTCCTATTTTGGGGGCAGGGAATCTCTTTCTAGATTGTATATGCTTTTACGTGGGTCTCTGTCTGTTCATGTACCAGTACCATACTGTATTAATTATTAATTCTTGATAGTATGTTTTATGACCTGGTAGTTACTCTTGATTGCTCTTCTTTTTCAGAGTTTTCCTACCTATTCCTTTTTGTTTATTTTTCCATATGGACTTTGGAAAGATGAAATTTAAAAATTAATTTAGTGAGAATTTACATGTTAATGAAATAGAATTTTCTTATCCAAAAGCATGGTATGACTTTCCATTTGTTCGAGTCTGTGTTTGTGCCCTTCAATGGTGTGTGAAAGTTTTCTGCATATAAGTCTTGCATATTCCTTGTAATGTTCACTCTTAGAAATGTTCTTTTTGGACTTATTTTTGTTTGGTTCCATTCTTCTATTATCTTCTGTATATTTAGTCTCCATGTATCTGAAATCTGTTTTATTCCAAGTATATTAATTGGTTTTCCTGCTGCGTAACTTAATTCTCTTACTGCGTGTCGCAGTTTCTTAGTCAACTGCCTTGCCTTGTGAGGAATACAGCCATAATGTTTGGAAATTGTGATAGTTTTACCTCTTCCTATTCATTTTTAGACTCCTAATTTGTTCCTTCTATCTGACTGAGTTAATGATGCCCCAGTACAGTGACAGTCATGTCGGTTAGCGACCTTGCTTTGTCGCTGGCATTTTAGGGGAATGCTGTGGGTGCTCATCCGTTTGGCATGATACTTGTTTTGGAGCTGGCATGTGTACATGTGTGTATATGTAACTTTTGTGTTTAATACATAATCTAAAATGCAAAATCAATGAGTCAAATATATATGCACTATTTTCTTGATGTTAGAGGGCTGAATATTTGTTGTATTAACCGTGTGTTGCTTTTCTTCCTTTTCAGTGGTCTGACAAGCCCTGTGTGCCTCATCTACTTCAGAGGGACAGTTACTATGTTTATACCCAGCAAGAGCTTAAAGAGAAGCTGTATCAAGAAATCATATCGTATTTTGACAAAGGCAAAGTGAGTATTGAATTGTTTTTGTACCAGGGGAAAGAGGAAAATGACCGCAGTATCGCAGTACGATTCTGATGCTCACCACCTGGAGTTAGCACCGACTACCCAGGTTCAGGGCACCGTCTCCAACGAGACTGCCCCCACTTCAGATGCCTTCTGCAAGTTTGGGGTTCCCCAGTCCATTCATAGTTCTGGGCAACTGGCTCTACATCTGGGGGGCTTCCACTGTCCCCTCAGGTTTCATAGTCTGTTAGAACAACCAACAGAACACAGTGAAGTGCTGTATTTAACGATTCCAGTTTCATCAGGAAGGATGTAAACTGAGGCCAGCCAAATGAGAGGACCCATAGGGAACAGTCTGGGAGAGTCCCAAGCACGAGGTTTCTGTGTCTTCCCCCTGTGAACTTGCGACACCTGCCCAGCAAATCAGTGTGTTCCTCAATCGGGAAGCTCACCCAAGCCATGGGTGTACAGAGTTTTTATTGGGGTTTCTTTTTTTTTTTTTTTTTTTGGTAGATATGGGGTCTCACCAGTTGCCCAGCCTGGTTTAGAACCTAGAACTCCTGGGCTCCAGTGTTCCTCCTGCCTTGGCCTTCCAAGGTGCTGAGATTACAGGTGTGAGCCGCTGTGGGGTTTCATTATACAGGCAGGATTGAATGAATCATTAACTACATGATGAACTTGACCTTTAGCCTCCTTTTTTTGCCTGGAGGTCAGGCTGATATCGGGTGGCTCACGGTCCTCACCTTCTAGTCACATGGTTAGTACTTCTGGCATGGTAGACCCCATCCTGAGACTAGGAGACCGCCCTGAGTCACCTCATTAGCATAGATTTGGGTGTGATCCTGGGGTGGGGACACCAAGAACGACAAAGACACTTTTATTACTTGAGAAATTCTAAGGGTTTAGGAGCTCCCTCGCTGGAACTCAGGACCAAGACTAGGTACATGATTTAATATACAACAGTAACTCACAGCTACTCTTTATTCTTTCCTTGTGCATGCTTGAATTGTGAGATTTCAGAGGGGGACAGATTTTGCAAACAGTGATTTTAAATGATTTAATTTTGAAGTGTTTCACAATGGCTTGTGGGCTCTGCACACATTCCTTCAGCAGCCAGAAACGATGGAACGTAGCACCTTGTGAACAGGAATGAAGCAGGAGATGACCGGATGCTGCGAGTTGAATAGTATCCGTCTAAGAGACAGCTCATGAGATACCAAAGGGATTAGAAGGCTCAATCTGGGCTGCTAGCCTCAGACACTGAGGGCATGCGTTAGCCTGTAACTTACATCTTTATACATGCTCAGAGGCATTTCCTAAAACTCATCCACTAAGTAGGGAAATCAGTGCCCTGCATGGAAACACAGTTTGCCAAATTCCACACAACAGTACTGTTAGCCTTTTTCCATCTCCACAAACAACATAACTACACCCACACACTCCCGTACACACACTCATACACACATACAAACACACACATACCCCTACACACACACACACACAAACACATGTCAGAACCAAAGTACCATGGAAACTTCCTTTCCCTTTTCAACAAGACTTGCATGCTCTCCAAACCTAGGCTGGCACTGCCTCCTCTCTACTTTCAAGTGCTGTGGGTGCTTTGCCTGTTAAACGCGTTATTGCTTTTTTGGGGGACACATGGTACTTATTCTTAATGTCCTTGCAAACAGTAGATGCCCCTGGCAAAGCTGCCAGTACACACTATCTATGATGTCAGGAAATGAAGGTTTCATTGATGCAAAGGATAAAGCGAGTGAGGAATACCTACCGAGACTCAATGCCCTGGACCACCTGCTCATTCCCAGTGACTCACCAGTGGCCTTTGCCCCTGGATCAATGACTACCTTGTTCTCTACTTTTAACCCTACTTTCCTTTTTCTGAAGATGTGGGAGAAAGCCATCAAACTGAGCAAAGAGTTGGCCGAGACTTACGAAAGCAAAGTATTTGACTACGAGGGCCTTGGCAACCTCCTGGTGAGTCTGGGTCAAAATATGTTAGGCCTCTGACAGGGATGCTAAAATTAGTGCTCATGAAAATGTTTCTGTAAGTTGAAAGTCAGGATGAATGGTGTTTTTTTACAATGGAAAAGTCAACTTTGCTTGAAATGAGAATGAAAAAAGATGTAGTCCAAAGGTTCTCATCAATATTTCTACAAAGTATCCTTCAGAGAAGGTTCAGGACATCTCTGGAAGTGGAGTGGGGGTTGCCTCGACAGTGTGGTGGAATATTGAGTTTCAGATAATAGTGACTCGGCTTCCACATCCCTCCAGATCTCTGTCTGCAGCTCTCTCATTCTTCCTGAAGCCATTTTTCTTTATGTTGACCCTCCGTATTCCCAGATATCAGTAAAGCAAAACAAAAATGAATGCCCAGTGTTAGGCAGCCACCATTCCAAATGCCCAGTGGAGGCAGCACCATTCTAAATGCCCAGTGTTAGGCAGCAACCATTCCTAATGCCCAGTGGAGGCAGCCACCATTCCGAATGTCCAGTGGAGGCAGCAACCATTCCAAATGCCCAGTGGAGGCAGCCACCATTCCGAATGCCCAGGGGAGGCAGCCACCATTCCGAATGCCCAATGGAGCCAGCCACCATTCCGAATGCCCCAACAGTAGGCAGCCACCATTCCAAATGCCCAGTGGTAGACAGCCAGTCTTCTGAATGCCCGATAGAAGGCAGCCACCATTCTGAATGCTCCATGGTAGGCGGCCACCATTCTGAATTCCCAATGCTAGGCAACCATAATATTAAATTTAATAATTTTTAGTAGAGGAGTTAGAAAAGATCAGGTCACCCATAGTCATGAAATGATCATTATTTGAGGAGCTGGGTGTCAAGATCACTTTGTAAAAAGTCTACCGGTGTACTATACCAGCTCCTGGCTTCACATGCAAAAAACTCATGTATTAATTTCATGAACTGGACTGGGCCCAGTGGCTCATGCCTGTAATCCCAGAACTTTGGGAGGCCAAGGTAGTTGGATTGTTTGAGCCCAGGACTTCCAGACCAGTCTGAGCAACATAGTAAGACACCATCTCTACAAAAAATACAAAAAATTAATCCCAGCACTTTGGGAGGCCGAGACAGGTGGATCACGAGGTCAGGAGATCGAGACCATCCTGGCTAACACGGTGAAACCCCGTCTCTATTAAGAAATACAAAAAACTAGCCGGGCGAGCTGGCGGGCGCCTGTAGTCCCAGCTACTCGGGAGGCTGAGGCCGGAGAATGGCGTGAACCCGGGAGGCGGAGCTTGCAGTGAGCTGAGATCCGGCCACTGCACTCCAGCCTGGGCGACAGAGCGAGACTCAGTCTCAAAAAAAAAAAAAAAAAAATACAAAAAATTAGCTGGGTGTGGTGGCACGTTCCTCTAGTCTCAGCTACTTTTGGGAGGCTGAAGTGAGAGGATCACCTGAGCCTGGGAGGTCAAGGCTGCAGTGAGCTGTAATCATGCTACTGCACTCCAGCCTGGGCAACAGAGTGAGACCCTGTCTCAAAAAATAGTAATAATAATAATTTCATCAACTGAACTGAGCTGAAATATTAGTAATGTAACATGTTACCTACTGGTCTAAGAAAATAGTATTTTGATGAGACTGTCACCTAGATAAATGGCACGCTAACTATTGTGGGGGAAGGGGGTTCAGGTCATTGTTCACAGCTGCCCACATCTGGCTGGCTATTTTGCTTACTTTAAGGCTGACCTTGTGAGCCAAAGCTGAGAAGCCTCTCATCTTGTGAAGAATTAAAGATAGAGGTGGTAGCAGATACTGAAAAACAGAGCATCACCACCACCTTCTGGGTACTTATAACTTACCAGACACTTTCATCCAAACCACTGCATGAACTGCACGGTCCTTCTTTTTAAAAATGTTCTTTATTTTTATTATTTTTTCACAACAGGGTCTCACTCTGTCACCCAGGCTGGAGTGCAATGGTGCAGTCATAGCTTACTGCAGCCTTGAACTCCTGGGCTCAAGACATCTTCCTGCCTCAGCTGCTGGCTAATTTTTAAATTTTTTGTAGAGATGGGGTCTCACTACTTCGCCCAGGCTGGGCTCAAACTCCTAGCCTCAGGCAATCCTTCCACCTGCGCCTCCCAATGTGCAAGGATTATAGGCATGAGCCTCTGCGCCTGGCCTTGGAAGGTCCTTTATCTTCTCCCATGGGTATCTGGTTAAGTGCAGCCACCTTCTGTGAATCTCAGAATGCACTTTTTAACCTTTTATAGGTCCTGAGCCCACTTTGAGTAACTGCTGAAAAAGTTGCACACTGCCCCGTTACGCAGAAGAATGCAAACATGCACACACTTCTGCATACACCCTCAGGGAGTCACAGCCCTCCAGTGTCCATTCATGGAGCCCAGGTCCAAAACCTGTGATCTGAGAACAGGATAATCCTTTTCTGCCCAATAGGGTGTTTTTCAAAGACCTTTCATTGCTCTGCATTACATGGGAAACAACAAAACAAGGTCTGACTTTTTTCTCCCCCTAACGGTGTCCTTATAACCTCCCCTTGGAATGTTTTGTTTTGTTTTCCAGAAAAAAAGGGCCTCGTTTTATGAGAACATCATTAAGGCAATGAGGCCTCAGCCTGAGTACTTTGCTGTTGGATACTATGGACAGGGCTTCCCTTCTTTCCTGCGGGTAAGAAACCTGATGGTGGTCTCCCAGGCCATTAGGAGGAGGGAAGAAACTCGTTTCTTTTCCAGATGGGCAACAGTGTGTTAGCAGCTGCCGACCCGTGTTCTCTCGCTGTGGGAGGTAGGGGAGGGAAAGCATTTCCTGAGCGGCCGCCCTCTTCACCCCACACCCCCGGACACCCCTGGTGTTCTGGCAGGTCTTTTGTGAAATGACTTTTCCCAGGTGCAGTGCAAAACGGAAAACCATGCCCTGCACTGGTCAGCTGCTGTGGGTCACTCCGGGGAAGAGCGTGGACTGATGTATTTCATTGTTTGTTGTGTTTCTACCTAGAGCTAATTTGAAAGTAAGTATCCCAAAAACTAGACTGCAAGAGTCTCCCAAAATAAAACATTTTATTATAATAATAATGACAAGGTTGGTATTTTTCTTCCATCTCAAAATCATCTATAATGTGATACTCATTTTATAGTTTAATAAACAAAAATTCTTAAGAAAAGTTTCTTTTAGAGCTGAGCTTTGCTTAAACATTTATTCTCCATCTACTTTCTCCTAATTTTAAAACAAGTGATAAAGCAAGCAATTTACATTCCTAACAGTGCCTGATGAGACACTGTTTATTCATTCAGTCAGTAAATATTTATTGAGCATCTACTCTGTGCCAGGTATAGAGAAGGCATTAGAAATATTTTGCTGATTACAGTCAAACATAGTCCCTACCCTCATGGATTTTACAACCTAAATTCATGAGGGGAGATTTTAATCACACATGAATGTAAAATTTAAACCGCATGTCGGACACAGTGGCTCACGCCTGTAATCCCAGCACTTTGGGAGGCTGAGGCAGGCGGATCACTTGAGGTCAGGGGTTCGAGACCAGTGTGACCAACATGCTGAAAAGCTGTCCCTACTAAAAGTACAAAAAGTAACTGGGCATGGTGGTGCATGCCTGTAATCTCAGCTACTCAGGAGGCTAAGGCAGGGGAATTGCTTGAACCCGGGAGGTGGAGGTTGCATTGAGCCAAGATCACACCACTGCCCTCCAGCCTGGGTGGCAGAGTGAGACTCCATCTCAAAAATAAATAAATAAATAAATAAACCGTAACCAAGAAAGATACCCTGTGCTATAAGAATCTGTAACCAGGAAATATTTACCCAAGTGAAATAGAAACTTACCCTATTACAAAAAATGTACAGGAATATTTATAGCAGCTTTAATCATAGTCACCAAAGACAGGATCCAATCCAAGTGTCCCTGAACTGGTGATGTGATAAACAAACTTCAGTGTCTCCACACAACAGAATACTACAGCAGCCAAAGGCAGTGAGCTCCCGATACACACAACTGCGGGCACAATTCCCACATGCATCTTGCTAGGTAAAAGAAGTTAGACTTAAAAGGCTACATACTCTGTGGTTTTATTTATATGAAATTCTTGCCAAGGCAACACTTCCTATCAGGACAGAAAATAGATCAGTGGTTGCTGGTCAGGGGGAGGTTGGCTGCGGAAGGGCCTGGGGAAATGTTTGGCGGCAGTGAAACTGTTCTGTATCTTGATTGTGGTCCTGGTTATGTTTGTCGCAACTAACAGAATTTTACGCCAAAAGGGGTCCATTTTACTGTATGTAGATTATGTCTTAATATTGTTTTCTATTTTTATTTATTTATTTACTTATTTTGAGATAGTGTCTCACTCTGTCACCCAGGCTGAAGTGCAGTGGTGCGATGTCGGCTCACTGCAACCTCCGCCTTCTGGGGTTCGAGCCATTCTCGTGCCTCAGTCTCCCAAGTAGCAGGGATTACAGGCGTGCATGACCAGGCCCGGCTCATTTCTGTATTTTGGTAGAGATGGGGTTTCACCATGTTGGCCAGGCTGATCTCGAACTCCTGACCTCAGATGTTCCACCCGCCTCGGCCTCCCAAAGTTTTAGGATTATAGGCGTGAGCCACCATGCCCAGCTTATGTCTTCATTAAAAAAAAAAAAAAAAAAAGAATCAGGGTCTGGTGCAGTGGTTCACACTTATAATCCCAGCTACTTGGGAGGCTGAGGCAGGAAAATCACTTGAGCCCAGGAGGCAAGAGGTTGCAATGAGCTGAAATGGTGCCCCTGCACTCCAGCCTGGGCGACAGAGCCAGACTGTCTCAAATAAGACAAGATAAGATAAAGTCTTTCCAGGGAACCTCTATTTCAGCTGCAGTCTGAAAGGTAAGCTGGGAGTGGAGCAGGTGAAGGGAGTAGGAATAAGCATTGCAGGCAGAGGAAGTGGCAGGCAAGAGCAGGGCAGTGCCTGGGAAGGAAAGGCCGATGCGGCAGGCACAGAGAGAGCTGGGGTGCCGGCAGGGAGGAGGGGAGCCCTGGAAGAGCCTGCACAGCCCTGAGGTTTCCTGGTGTGTTCTCTCTGCATCCTAAGAGCAGTGGGAGCTGCTACAGATTTTTCATGTTGGGAAGGTCATCTGGCTTTGGTCTCCATGGTCATCCATGGAGAATGGACGGGAGGTGCTGCAGATAAACCACTAAGAGACCATTGCAGATGTTCAAAAAAGAGATGACAGGCTAGACTCGGGACGTGGGGGTGGTGGCTTTAGAGGGAAGCGGAAAGACTAGAGTGGTGGAGATGAGGTCACAGCCATCTGATGATTGATGGGCTGTGTGGGTGAGGAAGCAAGAGTTGTCAAGAATGATTTCTGGGCTTCTGGCCTGCATCATTGGAGGGGGTAGTTGAACTATTTACTGGGACAGCAGGACCGGAAAAGGCCAGAGTCACGGAGGAGAGAATGAATTTATTCCTTGAGTAAATATTTATTAAACTCCTACCACGTACTTGGCTCTAATATAGGCATGGGAGCAGAGACAAAACAAACCAGAATCTTGAAATTTATCAAGCTTATGTTCCAGCTTGGAGAGATCAGAAAATGAGATAAATGAATAAACTATTGAGTATGTCAGATGGCCTAGAACACTGCCTTCTACAGTGTAGCTATTCAGTAAGTATCATGGAGAAAAGGACTTAGGGAAGGAGACTAGAGAGGCACGTGTTGGGGATGGAGTTGCAATTTTAAATAGAGTAAACAAGAAAGACTTCAGAAAGAAAATGACATTTTTGCAAAAACCAGAAAAAAGTTAAAGAATAAGCCGTGCAGCTATCAAGAGGATGAGCACGGGTCCCAGACCTTGAGAATAGCAGGTCCAAAAGCTATGAGGCTGGAGTAGTGTGTACAAGAGGGTGTATAGGAGAATGGGGCGGATGGCTGTGGGTACCGGATAGCAGAGGACCTCCCAGGGTTTTCTAAAGTGTTTGCAGAAGTTTGGTTTTGCACATACTCAAGAGGAGGTAGATTTGGAACATCCAAAAGGCACAAGTCAACCATTAGCTGTATAGATCTGGAACTCAAGTGAAGTTACAGACAAGAGATAAAAGTTGGTGAGTTACTTATATGGAGTTAAAATAACGGTGGTTGGGGATGAGATGGACCAGGCAGAGGAAAGAGAATAAAGAGCGGAAGGTCGCCGGGTGCGGTGGCTCAAGCCTGTAATCCCAGCACTTTGGGAGGCCGAGACAGGCAGATCACGAGGTCAGGAGATCGAGACCATCCTGGCTAACACTACTAAAAAAAATACAAAAAACTAGCCGGGCGAGGTGGCGGGCGCCTGTAGCCCCAGCTACTCGGGAGGCTGAGGCAGGAGAATGGTGTAAACCCGGGAGGTGGAGCTTGCAGTGAGCTGAGATCCGGCCACTGCACTCCAGCCTGGGCGACAGAGCGAGACTCCGTCTCAAAAAAAAAAAAAGAGTGGAAGGTCTGGGACCAACCATGGTGACTCGTGCCTGTAATCCCAGCACTGGTTGGCCAAGGCAGGAGGCTTGCTTGAGCCCAGGAATTTGAGACCAGCAATTCAAGGCCAGCCTGGGCATCATAGCATGACCCCGTCTCTACAAAAAATTTTTTTAAAAATTAGCCAGGCATGGTAGCATGTGCTATGGTCCTGGCTGCTCAGTAGGCTGAGGCAGGAGGATTGCTTGAGGATTGGAATTAGAAGCTGCAGTGAGCTGTGATCAAGCCACTGCACTCCAGCCTGGATGACAGAGTGAGACCCTGTCTCAAAAAAAGAAAAAATAAAAAATTAAAAAATAGAGTGTAGGGTGAAAATGCATCAGGGTCTAGTGTTAGCTCTGCTTTAATCCAGGTCAGCATAAAAGAACAAGCCCTGCCACATCCGTTACATATGCCTGTGTGTTGCATGAAATCAGAAATGTGACCACAGAGACAGCAGTGATTCTGTGAAATCAAGAACACCAGACTTTAAGTCAGAAGCATTCTAGTCTAAATCACCTGCTGAGCGAGTGTGTGATTTTGGTGAAATCACATAATCACTGAGTCTTGGTTTTCTGATCCGTAATTTAGAAAAATAATGCCTACATCACAGGAAAGTTTTGAGAATTAAGTAAATAGCATATAGGAGTGCTTTATAAACTGTAAGGTAGTTTATAGATGTTAACATACCTCATAGCGTACTTACGGTAGAATATAAAATCCTTGTGAGTGCATATAACATCAGTGCCATTCTTTTCTATGGGATATTTCCCCAAATTCAGAATATATAAAATTACATCATTCTCTCCTTCCAACCCGGTGAGATTTCTTTATCTCTCTTGTTTCTGTCAAGGGTACCACTGTTCTTCCTACTCCAAGACCACTGACTTTTTTTTTTTTTTTTTAAGAAATGGGGTCTCGCTCTGTCATCCAGGCTGAAATGCAGTGGCGTAATCACAGCTGCCTGCAGCCTTGACCTCCCAGGCTCAGGCAGTTCTCCTGCCTCAGCCTGCTGAGGAGGTGGGGTTACAGGTGTGTACCACCACGCCTAGCTAATGTTTTTATTTTTTCTTAGATACGGGGTCTCGGCCGGGCGCGGTGGCTCAAGCCTGTAATCCCAGCACTTTGGGAGGCCAAGACGGGCGGATCACGAGGTCAGGAGATCGAGACCATCCTGGCTAACACGGTGAAACCCCGTCTCTACTAAAAAATACAAAAAACTAGCCGGGCGAGGTGGCGGGCGCCTGTAGTCCCAGCTACTCGGGAGGTGAGGCAGAAGAATGGCGTAAACCCGGGAGGCGGAGCTTGCAGTGATCTGAGATCCGGCCACTGCACTCCAGCCCGGGCGACAGAGCCAGACTCCGTCTCAAAAAAAAAAAAAGATATGGGGTCTCACCGTATTGCCCAGGCTCAAAACCAGTGATCTTTGAATCAGCATCAACTCTCCTATCTTCCTCGCCCTTCTCCCAACACCAAAGAGACAAACACTGAATGCTTTTACTTCTCCCTCTCCTGCTGTTCCTTTTCCTTCTCTCTCTCCTGCTGTTCCTTTTCCTTCTCTCTCTCCTGCTGTTCCTTTTCCTTCTCCTGCGCAGTCCAGCCTATGAGCCTTCAGTTGGACATAGATGCCACCGTTGGCTTACATTGTCTACACTTCTTCTTTCATCATGCGGCTCCTGCCTTCCAGAACCTCCGGTGAACATTCCGAGTCTTTGAAACCTCTACCTGCCATGCAAGATCATTCATATTCTGGCTCATTCTTCCAGGCCAGGCTCATGTCTTCTCCCAGGACTCTGTGCTTTCCATCCCTGGGCCTGACCCTTTCCACGTACCCGCCTGGCCCTTCTCACTCCTTCTCTTTACACTTCCTTTTCCCATTCATCTGTCTGTGCCTATCTAAGGCCCGTGTCTTCTTTGAAGCCTTCTGTTTCCAGCCAAGCTAATTCTTCCTGACCTGCTTTGATTCCTTTTATAGTTATCGTCTGCATCGTACAACTAGCATTGTATTACACTCTGATCCTTTGCCCACCGTTGTTTTGCCTGAATGATGGAATTTCAACAGGCTTGAGTCCCATAGATTTTTCCTAGCTTGGAAAAGTTTTATCATGTATTCCAAAAGATCCAGTAGTTTTTACTCCCTTCATTCAGTATTTGCCTGAAAAGTGTAATTGCCTTCACGGTACTTACACTATCAGGTTTACTTATTTATTTACTTGCTTGTTTTGTATTCTCTCCTCTAGAAGGTAATTCTGTGAGAGCAGGATCACCATTGTATTCCTGTTGTCTGACTGATCTTCTGTTTGCACAACACATATTTGTTATGTGAATGGACAAGTGAGTTTCAAAGACATTTTACAAGACAACCTGGGCCCAAGCCTTGGTTAAAAATGAATCATGTGTGGGCTGCCAGTGCAAACTGCTCATTTCGAACATGGCTATGTTTGCACTTGCCCAGGCAGTCACACCTGTGAGACAAATTACTCCCATGCCTGCGGCCTAGGAAATCTCTTGGGGAAAAAAAATTTGATTAAAGAGATTATATTTACAGTCTAGAGTGGAGAAAATAGTATTTAATGCGGTGATTTTCTCTCAGACTTTCAGGATTGGCTGGGGACTGCGGTACATTGCTTCTATTCTCTGTGACTCTGTTTCTGTGCCAGAAGGCACGTTCCTTCTCCTCAGTCTCTGAGGCTGCGCTGTTTAAATGCTGGTCCACAAACTGTTACTGGATCATGATGAGATCGACAGAGTTTATACCTCAATGTAAATTAATGCACTTCCTTCCTTCCTTAAGAATGTCTTGCCATGAAAATATCAGCATGCTTGGTGATGTCATTGATTTACATGAGGGCACAAGTTCCTTATTTCCTTGCAGATGGGGGTCCAGACTGTTTGCAGACTGGCCATGGTCCTTGGGCCACACCAGAAGCAGCACCGGGCTAAGTATTTTTTATGCCTGTGATTTAACTTCTCAAATAAACCGCATCTCTTATAAGATAAGACATGCTGTCAGGCACGGACTAGATATTCAATGAGAACTTGATGGTGTGGATTGAACCTTGACTGGGGAGCGCAATGGCTCCCTCAGTACCCGGAACTCCAGTTGCCTCTTCACTCGTCCTGTGTAATGACTTCCCTTGCTGTCTCTCACCTGCAGAATAAAATCTTCATCTACCGGGGAAAGGAGTATGAGAGGCGAGAGGACTTCAGCCTGAGGTTGCTAACCCAGTTCCCCAATGCGGAGAAGATGACCAGCACCACGCCTCCTGGGGAAGACATCAAGTCCTCCCCCAAGCAGTGTATCCTTCCCGTGGGGAATATGGCCCCGAGGCTCTTATGGCTGTGCACAGCCCCTGCTAAGCCAGAGAAGATGGGAGCTACAGTCCCTTCTCTGCAGACAGACGATCCTCTGAAGCGTTCTGACACAGTTTCCCATTCCATGTAAAATCTTTGGGACCCTCATAGCGTTAGCTGGTGGTGATGACGTAACAAAACAGGAGAGGTAATAGACAAGTGATGGATATGAAATATACTTCCTAGCCAGATGGGGTGCTTAAGTGGAACATAGACTTCCTATTCTGAATTCTGGATTCTGTTGTAGACTTTGAAATGGTATCTCTGTCCTGGTGGGTTGGGGAGCTAAGAGTTTCTAAGACATGATCATTAAATCAGAGCAGGAGCGCTTACCCTTGAGCTGCTTTTGAAGCCTAACTTGACCACTTACCAGCTGTGTGATGTTGGATTTTAACCTCTCTTATCCTCAGATTCTCCATCTGTGAAAAGAGAATAATAATATCCCTCTCGTAGAATTGTTGTGTGTATTAGAGATAATATATTCAAAATACCTAGCACTGTGCCCAACTATGGCACTGGATAAACAGATGGGATCCAAAGATACAAGCAATTCCTGTTGCCTGGGCTCTGAGTCTGGTGATTTCAGGGGATGCTTGTCCCAAGAAATTGTTTGAATCCATTTGTAGCACCTGTTTCCTGATATTGCATTGACATCTGTTTCCCGATGGCAAGGGTTGTTTGCCAGATGTCTGACCAAAAAAAAAAGAAGACCCTAGGATTCATTGTAATCACTGAATAAGGCATTTCGGTGATACACAAAGGAACTTCATTTTCAATGTGGTCCTGGCATTTGGGTCAAAGGGAGTGATCGGTGCTGGTGGCATTTCCGGCTGTGAAGCAGGAAGAACAGGCCTTTGGTGTCTGACAACTTCGCGGCCCCGGCCCCTCTCTTTTCCTTAACAAGTTCCTCAGACATGCAGTGCTTCACCGTAAAGCCAGTGATGAGCTTGCCGCCCAGCTACAAGGATAAACCAGTTCCGGAGCAGATCCTAAAGTAAGTGGTTTTTCATCTAAAAAAATATCTGTGTCTAGGCACAGTGGCTCACATCTGTAATCCCAACATTTTCCGAGGCCAAGGGAGGAGTATTGCTTGAAGCCAGGAATTTGAGACCAGCCTGAGCAACAAAGTGGGACTCTGTCTCTACAAAAAAGAGAAGTTTGTCTCTGCCTCACACTTGTTTGGAGTACATCAAAACCAAAGCCTTACGTTTATTACAGTTTGCAAGACCTACTGTCTATTCTTCTTTGAGTGTAAGATAAAAGCTTGCTAATACAAAGGGATGTGGGGGTTTTGTTCTTTTTTAGGCAGAGGAAAATCAGAACTTTCATGCCTGGGTTTCAGATCCCTGAGCTTTTATTTTCACCCAAAAGCATCACAGAGGAGTGGCTGGTCCCCAGTGATGGAGGGGCTCATTCCTTGTCTTGAAGAGCCGAATGCTAATGGTGTTGATAGAACTGTTATAAAACTAGACTAATGAGATCACAAACGTATGTGTGAGTGCATATACCTTTTTTTTTGAGACGGAGTCTTGCTCTGTCACCCAGGCTGGAGTACAGTGGCGTGATTGTTCAAGCAATTCTCCTGCCTCAGCCTCCCGAGTAGCTGGGATTACAGGTGCGTGCCACCACGCCTGGCTAATTTTTTGTATTTTAGTAGAGATGGGGTTTCACCGTGTTGCCCAGGCTGGTCTCAAATTCCTGAGCTCAGGCAGTCCGCCTACTAAGAGACAGGGTCTTGCTGTCAACTAGGCTGGCATGCAGTGGCACCATCATAGCTCACTGCAACTTTAAACTCCTGGGCTCAAGAGACCCTCCCTCCCACCTCAGCCTCCTGAGTAGCCGGGACATACACCACCACACCTGGCTCTGTGTGTGTGTGTGTGTGTGTATGTGTGTGTGTGTGTGTGTGTGTGTGTGTGTGTAGATGGGATCTTGCTGTGCTGCCCAGGTTGGCTGGTCTTGAGTTCAAGTGATCCTCCCACTTCTGCCTCCCGAAGTGGTGGGATTACAGTGTGAGCCACCACACCTGGCCACATATACCTTTTAAAATCGTGTGCTGTGACTTTGGGAGGCTGAGGCGGGTGGATCACCTGAGGTCAGGAGTTCAAGACCAGCCTGGCCAACATGGTGAAACCCCATCTGTACTAAAAATATAAAAAAATTAGCCAGGCGTGGTGGTGCGTGCCTGTAATCTCAGCTACTCGGGAGGCTGAGGTAGGAGAATCACTTGAACCTGGAAAGTGCAGGCTGCAGTGAGCCAAGATTGCGCCACTGCACTCCAGCCTGGGTGACAGAGTGAGACTCTGACTCAAAATGAATAAATAAATAAATAAATAAATATAAATAAAATAAATAAAATTGTGTGCTGTGAAATAAATTCCTAAGTAATATAAAAGTAAGGTGTGAAATAAAATCAAATTGTGCACTTTCTCAGGCCTTCATGTGGAGGCATTATTGATTATGAGATAGCTTAGTGGGTAAAACTCAGACCAGGCAGATGTGTTATAGGTTTTGTTGAAGTCAAGTCGAGGAGTGGTTGTTCTAAGAGAGAAAATACAGCATTGCTTTGTCCTTCTCCAGCTACTACAGAGCCAATGAAGTGCAGCAGTTCAGATACTCCCGGCCGTTCCGGAAAGGAGAAAAGGATCCAGACAACGAATTTGCTGTGAGTTCACCCCTTTTGTCCTTTAAGAGGTAAAATTGATGGGCTGAGCACAGTGGCTCACACCTGTAATCCCAGCATTTTGAGAGGCCGAGGCCAGCGGATCACGAAGTCAGGAGATCGAGACCATTCTGGCTAACACAGTGAAACCCCATCTCTACTAAAAATACAAAAAATTAGCCAGGCATGGTGGCACACACCTGTAGTCCCAGCTACTCGGGAGGCTGAGGCAGGAGAATTGCTTGAACCCAGGAGACGGAGGTTGCAGTGAGCCGAGATCGCGCCACTGCCCTCCAGCATGGGTGACAGCGAAACTCTGTCTCAAAAAAAAAAAGGTAAAATTGGCATCCCAGGTGGAGGTCTTCCACCTACCTAACCAGCTTCCACAGGAGAAACGATGGCACCCCTGGGAATAGAGGCTTCACCTGCTAATTACCTAGACAGCCAGCTGTCATCTCCATGGAAAATGCTTGACTAGGAGTCCAGAATCTGGACTCTTCCTGGGCCTGCTGCTCATAATGACCTTGGGCTAGTCGTACCTCTCTAGACCTCACATTTCCCTCTGTAGGGTGAGAAGTCCCAAGTAGATGATCCCTTTCAGCTTTAAACATCCAGGATCCGTGAATTTTATGAGAAAATTTGGCTCATTCCCTACGAGGCATTTGAGAATAGAATCTCACTTAACTGAACCCCAGGGAGTTTTGCTATTTTCCCTGGGAATTGACGAACATTTCATGTTTTCCTGCTGGGAATTGACCGACATTTCATGTTTTCCTCCTGGGAATTGACCAATATTTCATGTTTTCCTTCTTGCCACCAGACGATGTGGATTGAACGGACCACGTATACGACTGCATATACCTTTCCTGGGATTCTCAAGTGGTTTGAAGTCAAACAGATTTCAACAGTGAGTCATTTGAAATTGGCACTTAGAAAAAAACTTTCTGTCTCCAAATATAATAACAGCCTTTGTTGAATTCCCTCTGCAGTTCACACCAGTTTGGCCAGCCTCCTCTGGCCAACTTTGTTTTTCAAAAGAGAAATAAAAGGCATGCTTGTATAATAGAGCTCCTTTGTAAAACTGATGTGACAACACCAGCCCTAAAGGTCACTCACAGTGAATGACTCTTTTATGTCCAGAGCAGTGGTGTCTGCTCAGCGATCCTGCCAGCACCCAGAAACATTTTTGGAATGCCGCTTGGAGTTTCCTGTCAATTACATCTTCCCTCCCAAAGCCTGTTCTCTTCTTTTATTCTGCGCTAATCACGTCCCCAATCACCCTAGACTCCTCCCTCTTCATCTCTCCCAAAAGCTGCTATTTTACCTGTTTAGTATTGATTAAATCTGTTTTATTTCCCACCTCCTCATTGGCCTGCCTGCCATTCATGGCCTTCTCAGATCCAGTTACCTCACTGCCTCAGTGGGAATTCCATTAAGGAAATCTCACCATTTTGTCCATTCTCATGCTTAAAGCCCTTCCATGGCCCCAAGTACCTGGAGTATAAAGCCTGCCCTCCTTAGCACACACACATGGCCTAACTCTTCTGCCTCATCTCCTAGGCAATCTATTGGAACCGTACTGCTCATCCCATGCTAATTTCAGTCCTCCGTGACATTGGATCGTTTTCTCTGCCTGAAACACACTCTTGCAATTTCTGCACCTAAATAACTCCCATCAAGGTTCAGTTTAGGCACCAGCTTCTCAATGAATCCATCTCTGGAACATCCAAATTGGGTGACCTGCCTTTTGTCTGTCCCCTGTGGCACCCTGGGCGTGTTTCTAACCTACCATGTTTACATGTCCTGAGACCCCACTAACACCATCAGCTCCTTCGAGCCATGAAGTACATACATCTTAATCACTTTTGTATCTGTGGTGCATAGCATGACACTTAACCTAAAGTAGGTGTTCAAGAAATGTTTCTTGGACAAATCTGAACTGAAGTTCAATGTGTTATAAGTCATAGCTAGGTACAGTGGCTCATGCCTGTAATCCCTGAACTTTGGGAGGCCAAGGTGGGAGGATCACTTGAACTCACGAATTCAAGACCACCCTGGGCAATATAGCAAGACCCCCATCTCTACAAAAAGAATAGCTGTGTGTGGTGTCATGTGCCTGTCATCCTAGCTACTTGGGAGGCTGAGGCAAGAAGATGGCTTGAGCCCAGGAGTTGGAGGTTGCAGTGAGCTATGAATAATTGCACTGCTGCACTCCAGTCTGGTCAACTGAGTGACACCCTGTCTCTAAAAGAAAAAAAATTTAGATATTATTCCTCAGTTATGGATATGATTCCTGGATGGAGACTTTTGGAATCAAGTCTGGAATAGGAGGTCATGTTGACTGATAATAGGTAAAATGAAGAAGGAGATATTTGTTTTTTGAAACCTGATTTTGTAGACATTTCCATAGGAAGAACTCTGAATCTGTACTGTGTCTCATTTTCTTTTCATTCAAAATTCAGCCTGTATATTCTAATACATCCGATTATTTCTGACGTCTGGTAACCATAGAATTCATACTATGTATGGTCTGAATGCATGGCCTTCAAGATCACTTACCTCTTTTCATGGAGGAAGCATCAAACATTTTGCCAGTGGACATTCTTGGTGGTGCAGAAGTGACTCAGATCTGATATCCTGCTATTCTCTTGTCATTGATCTTCTCAAAAGTCTCCAAGGAAGTGTTGCCTAGGAAATGATTCTTACTACAGGTCCAGTTCTTTTCTTCTCAAATTTTCTGTAGACATTTCATCCATGGAATAATCATTACCATGGCTCCCATGTTTAAGTCATCATTCCACTTTGTAAGGAGATTTTAAATAGCTTATTTTGTATCTTACCACTATTCCAAAACATGGTGGTGTCCTTATAAGCTAGCAGTCCCCAATCTTTTTGACACAGGGACTGCTTTCCTGGAAGACAATTTTTCTGTGGACCTGGGGTGGGAAGGTCGGGGGTATTGGGGGATAGGGGATGGTTTGGGGATGATTCAAGCACATTACATTTATTGTGCACTGTATTTGTATTATTAGTATATAGTAATACATAATGAAATAATTATCATGTGGAATCAATGGGAGCTCTGAACTCATTTTCCCGCAACTAGAGAGTCCCTTCTAGAGGTGATGGGAGACAGTGACAGATCATCAGGCATTAGATTCTCATAAGATGGGTGCAGCCTAGTTAGAGCCCTCGCATGTGCAGTTCATGATAGAGTTTGCACTGCTATGAAAATCTAATACCACCACTGATCTGACAGCAGGCGGAACTCAGGTTGTAATGTGAGTGATGGGGAATGGCTGGAAATACAGATGAGTTTCCCTCACTTACCTGCTGCTGACCTCCAGTTGTGTGGCCTGTTTCCTAATAGGCCACGGATGGATACTGGCCTGGGGTTTTGGGACCCCTGCTATAAGACTAACCTTGACAAGCAAATCTTCCCTTTTCTGTAGCTTGTGGATATTTTATACCTCTTCAAGGGAAGAGTTAAACTTTTTTCACTCTTTAGTTGGAGCTGACAAGTGTCCTTTTTCTCCCATGTGCTCTGTCACTCAGGAGGAGATCAGTCCTCTGGAGAATGCCATCGAAACCATGGAGCTGACCAATGAGAGGATCAGCAACTGTGTTCAACAGCACGCCTGGGACCGGTCCCTCTCTGTGCACCCCCTCTCCATGCTGCTCAGTGGCATCGTGGACCCGGCTGTCATGGGGGGCTTCTCCAACTATGAAAAGGTTCGCTTGGTCCCAGAACCCCCTAGGGATTCACAGACCTGGGTGTCTGTGTGCCTTCCTCTGTGCCATCTGCCACTGACAAATTCATTTCCTACAGCTGCTCTAAGAAATGTTCACTTTCCCTTCTGGCAAGTAAACTGAATGAAACGATTGTCCCTGACTTCTTAGAGACTGTCTGCAACCCAGCTGGTATGGTACATTGCCTAGTAAAGCATCACAGAAAAAAAACCAACATGCCTCTGGTCAAAGCACCTGTTATTCTGTCTCCCCTGAGGGTTATACACACCAGTGGGTGGACCCCGGAACCCAGGATGCACTGGAAATGGAGCAGCATCTCTGGGGATGGCAGAGCCACACTCTCTTTAGAATTAGCTTCTAGGGGCCGGACCCAGTGGTTCACACCTGTAATCCCAGGACTTAGGGAGGCCGAGGTGAGTGGATCACTTGAGGTCAGGAGCTCAAGACCATCTTGGCCAACATGGTGAAACCCCGTCTCTACCAAAAATACAAAAATTAGCCAGGCATGGTGGTGCACGTCTGTAGTCCGAGCTGCTTAGGAGGCTGAGGCACGAGAATCACTTTTAACCCTGGAGGCAAAGGTTGCAGTAAGCTGAGATTGGGCCATTGCACTCCAGCCTGGGCGGCAGAATTACCTTCTAGGACCCCCGCCTGACTTGGTGTGCCAGAGGTTGTATGGACAACTGATGGCCCTGACTCTACAATTAAATTAGTTCAACTAAATATTCTTAGTTGAGACATGAAAGCAGTACTCAGCACAATTTAATCCATGGCATTAAAGGTTTAGGATGTAACAGCATTTAAAATACACATCATGGATTCAGTGTATGTTAAGTATAATTAATGGTGGCAGAATTTTTCATTGCTGTGGTATGTTTTCAGTGGCTAAATATTTTTTGAATATAAACTATTTGGATCTAAATCACCATTTGGCAAGGACACCCCTGTGGAGCCGCCTGGAGAGTGGGTAGAAATTAAAGGAGCCAGAGGGGAAGGGTGAGCGACATTAACTGTGTGGCACTCTTGTGTCTGTGTGTGTGTCCGTGTGTGTGTGTGTGTGTGTGTCCTGGGAAGAGCAGGAACTTTGCACTTAGTTGCTCCCAGGACTCAATTCTGGCTTCCCATTGGCCACTGTGTGCTCCTGGCAACATGCTTCACCTCTCTGAGCTCCGTATATCTGCAAAGTGAGAAGAATGCCTAACTTGGCCAGGCACATTGGCTCCCTGTAATCCCAGCACTTTGGGAAGCCGAGGCAGGAGAATCACCTGAGGCCAGGAGATCAAGACCAGCCTGGCAAACTTGGCGAAACCCTGTCTCTAATAAAAATATTTTAAAAAATTAACTGGGCATCATGGCGGGCGCCTGTAATCTCAGGTACTGGAGAGGCTGAGGCATGAGAATTGCTTGAACCCGGGAGGCAAAGGCTGCAGTGAACCAAGATTGCACCGCTGAACTCCAAGCCTGGGCGACAGAACAACACTCTATCTTAAAAAAAAAAAAAAAAAAAAAAGAAAAGAAAAGAAAAGAAAAGAAAAATACCTGACTTACAAGATAGATCACAGGATGGATGGGAAGATTAAGGGAGACCTCCTGTATAGAAGAAACGTCAGACAGTGCTTGGCATAGAGTTGAGGCTTCACCAGTGTTGGTTTTCTTCCTGCCTCCTCCTGCCTCCTTGGAGCAGACGGTGTAATTGGAATGTTCTTCACGGATGGTGACGTCTATGCTCTGTGGCTGCCACTATAATCATCTTCTTTCTTGTCCTTTTTCTCAGCCTCTCAGCCGTCTCTAGCCTTATTATATTCAGCAGCTGGGAAAGGCTCAACACCAGAGACAAATTCTAGTTTGTCCATGTTAGGAGCTGTAATAATATCCAGTGTTACAATGGCAGTCCATATGAAAATAGGATCTAATATACACTACTTTTTAAATACTCTGATGCTTTCAGTGTGTACTTTTTCATATGTACTCATTGGTACTAATCTTCGTGTATTTTTTCCAAGTGTTAATTTTTACAGAATACCCCCATCACAGATTTATATACGCCAATATCTGTGAATGATACGTAATGTCATATGAAGTTTTTCCAGTGTAACGGTGTTCTAATTAAAATGAACGAAAAGCAAGGATAAATACATACATGTGTACATACATTTCAGGACCTTTGGCTTAAAATACTAATGTATTCATTTAGTTAATATGTATGACTGCACATTTCTAAAAGTAAGAAAAAAGTAAACTCGTTAATCACCATGATGTACTGCAATCAGTTGAGAAGCCCATCATTACATGTTTGATGTAGGTGAACTATTCTAATCCAGCTCTTTATTCATTGCCAAAGTGATAAGAGCACAGGAGCTGTGTGCTGTAATTTATCTCACCTTTCTGTTCTGAGGCAGAACTCTGCTAGAAAAATGAATTTCAGGGCACTCTGCTCCAGTGTTCCCTGATCTGACCAATACTTCGGGAACTTCCATGTGTTCTACCATTTAGCCAAAAAAAAAATTGTTATAACTTTCAAAAATTTCAAGTGCTTGTATTTGAAAGGTAAAAGTCAGTGAAAACTTAAGTAAAATACTCCTTTTTCATTTATGCTGACAGTCCCTGTAAATACGATCCTGGCTAGAACGAGCTGTTTTGCTAATGTATTATATTGTCATGCTTCTTTTTGTGGTAATTGTTCCACATATATTCATATTCACTGTTGTATTAGTTTGCTAGGGCTGCTGTAACAAAGTTCTCCAAACTGGGTGGCTTGAAACAACAAAAACTTCTTGTTTCACTGTTCCATGAGCAAGAAGTCTGAAATCAAGGTGTCACAGCATTGGTTCCTTGCAAGGATGTGTGAAAGAACGTTCCATGTCTCTCTTCCTGGCTTCTGGTGTCTTCTTGGTGCTCCGTGACTTGAGGCTGCTCCTCCGTGGCTTGTCGATGGCCATCTTCTTGCATCTCTTCACATAGTGTTCTCCCAGTGTTTGCACTTCTGTCTCCGAATTTCCCCTTTTTATAAGGACATCAGTCATACGGGCTTAAGGGCCCATCCTACTCCAGTATGTATGACCTCCTCTTAACTCATTAAATCTGCAACAGCCCTGCTTCCAAATAGGGTCACATTCTGAGGTACCAGGCATTAGGACTTCAACATAGGAAGTTTGGGGGGGCATAAGTCAACCCTTGATGTCTGCTCGCAAGGTAGGCTTTGTGCATACTTTGGCACCAAAAAAGGCCGTTCACTTTTGTAAGTCTGTCCTGTAGTTCCAGGAGCTCCTGGTTTTATGTAATGGGGGGTTTGGTTTTCATGGCATTAAAGCAGAAGACTGAAGGGGAATCTGAAGGCTGGTCTTTGAAAGCACTTTCAGAAATGAATGTGAAGGTCTGGGAAGAAAAGATGTCACTCCTATTTTCGACCCTGTCGGAAACGTTTGATGCGAACTTCTGTTTCTCTTTCCTGATGAATTCTATCTTTAAAACAGTACCCTATATAAGGCCTGTGTTTGGAATTTAAGTTTGGGTCTTATTTACCTGTTACAGGGACTTAGCTGGGGGGTCATGAGTGTTTACTGATAAGCATGGTGCTGATATGTAATAATAAGGGCAACCAGAATTTAATATTTTTGAAATGTCTTCACATCTATATCTCACTTTCTTTTTAAAATAGCATTTAGGATAGGGGATTAGTAACAAAGTGCAGATACTAACTTTCACTTAATGTAGGAAAAAAGCGTGATATAGCCAATATCACAGGACGAGCAGAAAACCTATCACCTCCATCTCCTGTTTTTAAACTTTTTACTCTTTCCCTTATAATATCTGTGCACTTAATTTAATGGTTAGCCTTGAGATATTGCCATTTCGCCTTTGCTTTGTTCTTTGGGAAAGTTATTTTAATGAATGACATTTTGCTTTGTTGATGATGATTATTTGGTGTGTGTGTGTGTGTGTGTGTGTGTGTGTGTATGTGTGGTGGGCTGGTGACTGTCAAGAATGTAGTCTTGCTAAGAATTTGCTAATAAAGGAAAGACCACACAATAGCACATACTTTTTTGCATTGCCCAACATAGTGTAAGTGCTATCCCAGGAAAGGGATGCATTTTTAGTTAGACACACCTGGTTCTTGAGCACAGGATACATGCTTCACCCTTCCAGGCTTTCCTGCACAGATAGGAGTGTGTTCTAACTAATACTTGCATATGTTCTGCTTTTAGGCTTTCTTTACAGAAAAGTACTTACAGGAGCATCCTGAAGACCAGGAGAAGGTTGAGCTGCTAAAGCGACTAATAGCATTACAGGTATAGGACATCTTTCCTCTACACTCCTGGGGAGGGCACAGTGTAGGACACCCTTTATTCTCCAGGGCTTAAGTCTACAAGCCCACTCAGGGTTACTTTTCTTTCTTTTTTAACCCTTATGGAACCACCACCTATCTATGTATTTGTTTCCTTGGCCGGCAGTTAAACTGCCCAGGGTTGACGGAGCCCTCTTAAAGCTGAGATCAGAGTTCATCAGTTGGGGTCGGGCACAGTGGCTCATGCCTGTAATCCCAGCACTTTGGGAGGCCGAAGTGGGTGGATCACCTGAGGTCAGGAATTTCAGACCAACCTGGCCAACATGGTGAAACCCCATCTCTACTAAAAATACAAAATTAGCCAGGCACGGTGGTACATGCCTGTAATCCCAGCTACTCGGGAGGCTGAGGCAGGAGAGTCGTTTGAACCCAGGAGGCAGAGGTTGCAGTGAGCCGAGATCACGCCACAGCACTCCAGCATGGGCAACAGAGCGAGACTCCATCTCAAAAAAAAAAAAACAAAAAACCGTTGGTTTCCTGGCATACATTTCCAGCTAAGAGATGCAGGCCTCATTTTTTTTCTCTCAAGACTTCAGTGGGCAGCGGTAGAAAACATCACTACCAAATTCGGTCTAAGACTTAAACCTCTCAGTTGCTCATCCACGGAAGTGCCCCAGGGCTCTGTTAGATTTGCCTCATCCCACAGCCCTTCCCCAATTTAGGGCTAACCTGTATTCTTGGTATGCACATTTTCTCACATCATTGACCAAAGTCCATCCAGTCCACAAGCCCTACACTGAGAAGTGGCCTTCCTGTTGTCCAGTACTATGTCTACCAGTTTACCTTTCCACCCCATCCCTCCCTTCCCCGCCTTCCCCAACCAAATGAAAACGATCCCTCTTCCTGAGGCACGTTTCACTCCTTTTTTGCCCTTTTTTCCAGATGCCTCTGCTAACGGAAGGGATCCGCATCCATGGGGAGAAACTGACAGAGCAGCTGAAGCCGCTGCATGAGCGGTTGTCTTCTTGCTTCCGGGAACTCAAGGAGAAAGTAGAAAAGCACTATGGGGTTATAACACTGGTAAGCAGGATCTAAGTGGCCTTCACGCCTTTTCCTAGGCTCTGTGACCTTTTATGACACTGATTCGTTTTTCAGATGCCAAATGAGTTGTAATACCTCAGCTATGACATGGAAATAGTGGGGCTGGTGGGAGAGAGCGTGTTCCCCTCTTGGTGACCTTGAACAGTCCTTGTGCTGGACAGAGGTTCTCCAACTTGAACAACTATCAGAACCACCCAGAGGGATTGTGAAAATGCAGATGGCTGAGACATCATAACCCCGGAGTTTTTGATTCCATAGATCTGGGGGTGGGGCCCAAGTATTTCTAATTCTAAGAAGTTCCCAGGTGATATTGATGCCGCTGGTCTGGGGACAACACTTTGAGAACCACTGTACTAGAAATCAGGCCAGGTGCAGTGGCTCACGGCTGTAATCCCAGCACTTTGGGAGGCCAAGGAGGGCTGATCACTTGCGGTCAGGAGTTCGAGACCAGCCTGGCCAACATGGTGAAACCCCATCTCTACTAAAAAAAAAAAAAAAAAAAAATTAGCTGGGCGTAATGGCGGGCGCCTGTAGTCCCAGCTACTCAGGAGGCTGACACAAGATAATTGCTTGTACCCAGGAGGGGGAGATTTCAGTGAGCCGAGATCACAGTAGTACACTCCAACCTGGGCGACAGAGTGAGACTCTATCTCAAAACAAACAAACAAACAAACAAAAAACAAAATAACCCAAAGTTTTCTGAGTCCTAGACACTGGTTAGTCTTGTCCTGTCTGGCCAAATTCTTATATTTTTTCCTAATCTTAGAAATAGTATCTATTTTGATGAAAAGTGTACAGTTTTCCCGCCTTTGAAGGGAAGAAAGAATTGTGAATTACATTTCATATGTATGTAGCTGCTTTCATAATTGTTTTTGATGAGTTCCTCACAGCTACAATTTTCTTTTCTCCTCCTGAGCAGTTCAGTGGATAGTGCATGTACTAACCTTTTCTCTCCAGCAGGTGATGGTGTAATACATTCTAGCTGTACTTATCTGCATTTTTTTCTTTGAATTCATCCTGTTCTCTTTAATGGTCTTATTCTTTTTGTTTTGTTTTTCTTTTTGAGACAGGATCTCTCTTTGTCACCCAGGCTGAAGTGCAGTGCATGATCACAGCTCACTGCAGCCTTGACTTCCCAGGCTCAAGCCATCCTCCTATCTCAGCCTCCTGAGTAGCTGGAACTACAGGTGTGCTCCACCACAGCCAGCTAATTATCTTTAATTTTTTATTTATTTATTTATTTTGAGACGGAGTCTGGCTCTGTCGCCTAGGCTGGAGTGCAGTGGCACGATCTCAGCTCACTGCAAGCTCCGCCTCCCAGGTTCACACCATTCTCCTGCCTCAGCCTCCCGAGTAGCTGAGACTACAGGTGCCCGTCCCCATGCCTGGCTAATTTTTTGTATTTTTAGTAGAGATGGGGTTTCACCGTGTTAGCCAGGATGGTCTCGATCTCCTGACCTCGTGATCTGCATGCCTCGGCCTCCCAAAGTGCTGGGATTACAGGTGTGAGCCACTGTGCCCAGCCCACACCCAGCTAATTTTAAAAACTTTTTTGTAGAGATAAGGTCTCGCTATGTTGCCCAGGCTGGCCTCCAACTCCTGGACTCAAGCGATTCTCCTGCCTCAGCCTCCCAAAATGCCAGGATTACAGGTGTGAGCCAGCATACCCAGCCCTTTAATGGTCTTATTCTTAAACCCCTTATTTTCACATTATTTCCTCAAACCAAAGCTCTGAGTTTCTTTTCATGTTCTTTTCTCCCCCATTCCTGTCTGCCCACCTTCAGTACAGTTTCCTCCAGGGTCTTTTTGACCGTGTCTTTCAGCCATTAAGTGTTCAGTCCTGCCATCTTCCTAAGATTGTGCCTCCTAACCTGCTACTACTTAAGAGTTTTTCTAGGAGCGTTTGTCTTTTGCACACACATTCCTAGACAGCAAAGACTATGTCTTGGATTTAATGAGCTTAGTCATTGTTAGAATTAGGCCAGTATTAGTGAGTCAGTTTCATATGGTGGCATCTGGGGGTAATCCTACTGGTGACATTTCTAGAGAATGTAGGATTCACCAGGTTAAGCTGCACATCTACAGTGTCAATCTAAAAATTTTACCCCAATATTCCATGTTTTAAAAGACTGAAAGAAGCTAAGCTGGGGAAGCAGACGGAAGGTTTTGCTATTTATTGGAGAGTGTGAGGCACATCTTAATTTTTTCCTTTCTCATGTAGGTAGCAGAAAATTATGACAACTTTGTCTCTAGTCTTAGAATCAGGGAGGTTTAATCTAAGTTGTACCTATAGCTAACAATATCGGTATGTGCAATATTTAACAATAGAGGCAGCACAGGCACCAACCAATCAGAATGGGGTGCCAGCCAATACGGATGGGTACTGGTTAGCCACAAGCCAACAGGGCAGCTGTGCAAGTTCACAGGGGCTGGATTCCAGGCCCGCTAACCATGTGGAGTCATATGTTTTCAGCCACCCAACTTGAGGGAGAGGAAGCAAAGCCGCACGGGGTCTATTGTGCTGCCCTACATCATGTCTTCCACTCTGCGGAGGCTGTCCATCACCTCAGTCACGTCCTCTGTGGTTTCCGCCTCTTCAAACTCATCTGACAATGCTCCTTCCAGACCGGGATCTGATGGGTAAGGGTTTGATCTTTCATCTGCAGGGAGGGTGGGGTAACGCCTTAATGATTTTGCCTTTAGCCACGCATCACTCCTTTGAGAACAATAGCCTTTGGGTCATTCTCATTGTCTTCCTCCTGAGGAATATCATGATTAGCAAAATAATACCAACAGTTACTAAAAATGAAAAATGACAAAAAAAAATCACCCACAATACCACACTATTACATACCTATAGTCAGTACCTATTTTTTCATCATTTCCATTTTAAAAAATAAATTTTTATATTATGAATAGGTTTTATAATCACATGACATGAAATTCCAAAAGTACCAAACGATATATCACAAAAAATCTCCCTTTATTCCCAGACTTCTCACTCCAGTAGAATCCCTGCAGTACCCCCACCCACAGAGCCAAATGATACTAACATTCAGGTTCTTGGTACCCCCATGGCCACTCTTTATAGGTTCACAAACACTGCCTAATTATATCTTCTTCCCCACACTTTTTTTATATGAATGGTAGAATTTACTTTGCTTTTTTCATTGACTATTATATCTTGAAACTCAATTCCATTTCAGAACATAAAAAGTCCCCTCTTTATGCTTTCTGTAGCTATAGATGTATCTCATTGTATGTATGTGGCATGATACAGATTGAGTATTCCTCATCCAGAATGCTTGGGGCCAGAAGTGTTTTGAATTTCGGAAGGTTTTAGTGTTTTTGGATATTTGCGTTATACCAGTTCAGCATCCCTAATCCAAAAACCCCAAATCTGAAAAGTTCCAGTAACCATCTCCTTTGAGCGTCATGTCAGCATTCAAATGTGTCACATTTTGGAGCATTTTGGATTTTGGATTTTGGGATTAGGGATATTCAACCTGTATATTTCTACCAGTGCTTACTGGTGGTCATTCAGTTGCTTTCAGTCTTACTACTCTTCCTTCAGTGTGACAATGAATAACCTTAAACACAAGTTATTTTGTACATATACAACTATATCAATATGGGAAAAATCCCATATGTGAAATTGCTCTGTCAAAGATGTATATTTGTAATTTTGAAAATTATTCCTAAACTGACTTCCATAAAGATTATACCAGTTTACACTCCCACCAGCAACACACAGGAATGCCTAGTTACTTATACCCTAACTACCAAACTGTACTCTTAGTCTTTTTAAATTTTACCAATCTGATAGGTGGAAAATATTTTATTGTATAGTGTTTTGTTTGTTTTTTGGTTTTTGTTTATTTCTCATTTTGCCTGAAGTTGAACATCTTTTCATTTGTTTATGTTTTATTTTCTGTGACCTGTGGTCAAATACTTTTTTCTGTTGAATTGTTGGCCCTTTGTCTGTGAAATGAGTTGAAATGTTTTCTCCCAATTTCTCCTTTATCTTCTGACTTCTAATTTGTTGCTTCTAATTTTTTATTGAGTCTCACTGATTTTTTTATGTAGTCATATAATCAATCTTTTATTTTATGGCTTCTGGATTTTATTTCACAGTTAAAGGCCTTTCCCACTCTAAGATAACAAAAAAAGGTACTGTTTTTTTCATTGACTTTTAGGGTTTCATTATTCACAATTTTGTCTGTAATCCTTTAGAATTTATTCTAATATAAGATGTTAGATATGGAGCCAACATTTTTATTTCTGAATGGCTACTCAATTCTTCTTATAACATTTAGTGAACACGTCATTTTTTTTGAAATGTCAATCTTATAAAAAATCAAATTTCCACATACTCTTTAGTCTGTGGACTTTCTTTTTTTCTATTTCTTGGATTTACCTGTCTACTCATGTATCAGTACTATGCAATCTTAATTATTATAGATAGAAAACATTTTTTATTTCCTAATACTCCTTTTCAGAATTTAATCTGGCTAGTGTCGCTCATTGATCACTGTTGGATTAACTTGTCTAGAATCCTGTTGCTATTTTTATTAGGATCATGTTACATGTATGGACTAACTTTAGGAAGACTGATGGCTTTTTGATGCTGAGGCTGCCTTGCCAAAAACATAAAATGCCTTTCCATATGTTCAAATTTAAAATATTTGTCATGTTCTTTCTGCTAAGATTACTATTTTTAAATAATATATTGCTAAAGTACTGGAAACTTTTCTTTATTTTTATTTATTTATTTATTTTTTTGAGACGGAGTCTTGCTCTGTCACCCAGGCTGGAGTGCAGTGGCGCGATCTCCCTTCACCGCAAGCTCCGCCTCCCAGGTTTATTTACGCCATTCTCCTGCCTCAGCTTCCCGAGTAGCTGGGACTACAGGCGCCCGCCACCACGCCTGGCTAATGTTTTGTATTTTTAGTAGAGACAGGGTTTCACCCTGTTAGCCAGGATGGTCTCTATCTCCTGACCTTGTGATCCATCCACCTTGGCCTCCCAAAGTGCTGGGATTACAGGCGTGAGCCACAGTGCCTGGCCAAGTACTGGAAACTTTTAAAAGAAAACAATGCTTTATTACTTTATCACTCAAAGATAACCACTGTTAAAGTTCAGTGATATAATACCAAAAAAAGTATGTTTATTTTTTATACAAGTGGAAAAGCATTGCATCTGTCATTGTGTGGCCTACTGCTTAATTTAATATAGGTGATGAATATTTATACATCATTAAGTATTTAAAATAGTGTTGACTGTAAGTTATCAGTTGACTCACCATTTTTTCACAAATGTTTAATTCCATAATACAATAATTACATCTTAAAAATAACCTTCCTGAATGCTACCCTACCTGGAAATCAAATACGTAGTATCTCTTAAATTATACATCCTTTTCCATTGAAATAGATATCTTTACATAGCTCCAATTATAGCATAGATATAGTTTGGTACTTTGCTGTTCCTTCTCATCTTATTATTATAAGCACTTTTCATGTTGCTGTGTAATCTTTATTTATGTATGTATTTTTTTTGAGACGGAGACTCCGAGACTCTGTTGCCCAGGCTGGAGTGCTGTGGTGCAATCTCGGCTCACTGCAACCTCTGCCTCCTGGGTTCAAGCGATTCTCCTGCCTCAGCCTCCCGAGTAGCTGGGACTACAGGCACCCACCACCATGCCTGGTGAATTTTTGTATTTTTGGTAGAGGAGTTTCACCATATTGGCCAGACTCGTCTTGAACTCCTGACCTCATGATCTGCCCACCTCGGCCTCTCAAAGTGGTGGGATTACAGGCGTGAGCCACCATGCCCGGCCGTGTCATCTTTATTGTCAGTTTTTACCATCATTTTTTATGGCAATAGACATTGCATCATACAAATGTGCCATGATTAATTCTTCTCCTACTATAGAATATTTAAGCTGCATCCTTCTTTCTAAACAATTAACCATAAAACTTCATTATATATTTTAATACAAAAATATGTAACTTGTATCAGTATAAAATATATTTTTATTAAAAACTGTAGCAAACATATTTGTATATGTAGCTTTCCTATTAGCATGCATTCTTAGAAGTGCTGGGATTTAGATTACTACATTCTAGTAGTATGTAGTTTGTGGGTAGGATTTGAACACAGGCTATCTGGCTCCAGAGTTGTGCTGTTACCCACTACATAAAACTGCCTGTTGAATATCTTAAACATTCTGTCTTTGCCTATACATTGAATTAATATCTTCTCTTCCTGGGATAACATACTCACTCATATTTTCGTCCAGTCACCTGATGGTCTCGTTTCTGTGGATTAACACCTTGAGATGTTTGTTCGGTTGTAATTGAAAATTTAGATTTAGAATCTGAGAGTGAAGTCATAGGTCAAGAGTAGGTTGAGGAGGCCAGGCATGGTGGCTCATGCCTCTAGCCTTAGCACTTTGGGAGGGCCGAGGTAGAAGGATCACTTGAGCCCAGGAGTTTGAGATCAGCCTGGCCAACATGGTGAAACCCCATCCCTACTAAAAAAACACAAAATTTAGCCAGGCATGGTGGTACACACCTGTAGCCCCAGCTACTCAGAAGTCAAGGTTATAGTGAGCTGTGATTGCACCACTGCACTCCAGCCTGAATGATGGGAGAAAGACCCTGTCTCAAAAAAAAAAAAAAAGAAAAAAAGTAGGCTAAAGAGTCATAACTGCTGGTACTTTCATAGTGAATTTTGATTGCAAGGTGATCAGTGTTTGTGATGTTTGTCCTTGTTCCTGGCCAATAGCTCGATCCTGGAGCCACTTTTGGAGCGCAGGGCCTCGTCAGGTGCCAGAGTTGAAGATTTGTCCCTCAGAGAGGAGAACAGCGAGAACCGGATCAGCAAGTTTAAGAGAAAAGACTGGAGTCTGAGCAAGTCCCAGGTCATTGCAGAGAAAGCACCAGAACCTGATCTGATGGTAAAAAACAAAAAAGACAAAAAGAAATCTCTGGAGGCTTGCCCCACCTCCCCTGTACCCAGGCACATCACCATCCCCTCCCAGATTGAAGCTGGCATGCACCTTGTCTTAGGACTCAGTAGCCTGGGTTAGTGTCAGATGGCAGATTGTGGTAAGGAAAGCCCATACTGAGAAATTCGAGTCTATAGATCAACATTGGTGAAGATCTTGTACCTACAATGTAAACATATGGGTTGATGCTTAGAGCTGTGGTTCTCGCCACTCTGTCCCCTGAGTCAATGCAAACATTGTCATTTCTCTTCTTTAAGTTTTTTAAAAGGTACTTTCCCTTCCATAAACCACATCAAGTTGTTAAATGTGGCAAGAGCACCTTTTCCTGAGAATCAGGATGGCTTATGTCCCACATAAATGACGCAGCCCAACTGTGATCAGAATCCAGTCTGTGGCCAGTCAGAAAATAATCTATGGTTCAGTGGTTCTAGTCAGTGCCTGTTGGGTGGTGCCCATCATATGACAATGTAGTAAGCTTAAAAATCGCTCCTTTAGTTAAGTCCTTTTCCAAGTGTCTTCTCAGAAGACAAGGCTGTTGAGAGCATTGTTGAGCTCAGCCTTCCTCACCGTGAAAATGTTTTGCTTTTTCTCTCTGGTCCTAGAGCCCAACCAGAAAAGCACAAAGGCCAAAGAGTCTCCAGTTGATGGATAATCGGCTATCACCATTTCACGGTTCTTCACCTCCTCAGTCAACGCCCTTGAGCCCACCTCCACTCACTCCCAAAGCCACCAGGACCCTAAGTAAGTTTTCCTGTATTCCTTATAGTGTTTATACTAGGGAATGGAGCATGTTTATGCACCTGGGCATTTTGTAACTAAACCAGTCACAATGTATGTAAAGCCATTGTAAAACTGGTTCAATTCAGCATTCGTGTATTATACAGTTAGACTGGAGTTTGGCAAGGAGGCCACTAGGACTCATTAAACCTTTCTGGATAGTGATCCAAAGGGCATTAGTGTCTGTTTTATAATTGTGAAGGTATAAATGAGGCAGATCTGCACTAGGACTAGACAGACAACAAGTAACTTACAAGCTAACCATTGGTTAGGTAGACCTGAACAGGGACAAGAAATAGACCCATTCCATCTACTGCTTATAGTCTGGCTTGGGAAACCAGCAGTGCACAACACTTGAGAAGAATCGGGTACCCATAGTCCAGAGGCATGGGAGAGGGATAAATCTGTCAGAGCCAGATGGGAGACAGTTGTCAACCAAGAGTTAAGAGATTATCAGTTACAGTTGGGATGAAGTGAATATTTTCCTAAGCACTTGAGCTATATCAGAGAACAGAATAATACCATACATTCCGGAAAATGTTCTCATCTTCAGCTTAATAGTAAAACCCTGAACAAAAAATAAAGTTTTGGCCAGGCGCGGTGGCTCACGCCTGTAATCCCAGCACTTTGGGAGGCTGAGGTGGGTGGATCACGAGGTCAGGAGATCGAGACCACCCTGGCTAACACAGTGAAACCTCGTCTCTACTAAAAATACAAAAAATTAGCCGGGCGTGGTGGCGGGCACCTGTAGTCCCAGTTACTCAGGAGGCTGAGGCAGGAGAATGGCGTGAACCCGGGAGGCGGAGCTTGCAGTGAGCGGAGATCGCGCCACTGCACTCCAGCCTAGGCGACAGAGTGAGTCTCAAAAAAATAAAAATAAAAATAAAATAAAGTTTTTGCTTCAGAACATCTTGTGGAGCTCTTGAAACTTCTGGTGAGGGCATTACCTGTGTGATGTGGGGTGGGAAGTCTTCTTCATTCTATCCACAGAAACCACAGAATGTGGCTTCCACAAGTTGGTTGACCAGGTTGGCTTAGGTGTTATGGTGCCAGCAACATTTCCATGAGCTTTCTTGCTCAGTGCCTCTCTCTGCCCGCCTGCACTTTGTGTCATTTCTAGGCTCCCCATCGTTGCAGACAGATGGAATCGCGGCCACTCCTGTCCCACCTCCACCTCCCCCCAAAAGCAAGCCCTATGAGGGCAGCCAGAGGAACTCCACTGAGGTATGGAAATCACAGCTGGCAACTGTGGCCAGAGAGCGCCACTCCTGGGAAGGCAGCATCAGGTTTTCCCGGCTCTTTAGTGGGCAGGTTTGCTCATAGACCTGTCACTGCATTTGATCCTTGGCTCGTTCCTGAAACCACAGGAGATAGAGAAGTTTTCAATGGGAAGGACAGACATTCAAGCAGATGATGAAGGTAGAGCAGGTGTTCTCTGTACCTTGTCCTGGGTACCTGTGAAATAAGCCATGAGTTCTAGTTCACCTTTTCAGGGGGGCAGGGGCAGGGTCTGGCTCTGTCACCTAGGCTGGAGTGCAATAGTGCGATCATAGCTCACTGCAGCCTTGAACTCCTGGGCTCAAGTGATTCTCCCACCTTGGCCCCTCAGTTAGCTGGGACTACCGGCATGTGCCACCATGCCCAGCTAATTTTTTAATCTTTTGTTGAAATGGAGTCTCTCCGTATTGCCCAGGCTGATCTCAAACTCCTGGCCTCGAGTGATCCCCCCACCTCAGCCTTCCAAAGTGCTGAGATTACAGGTGTGAGCCACTGCCTGCCCCCAGCCCTCTGTTTCACATTTGAAGAGTTTACTTCTGAGTAAAGGACAGTCATTCTGAAATGACTTTAGATGGGTTTCCTTCATTCATTCAGCAAATGACTTCTAAGTGCCTCCTATCTATACACCAGGAACCCAAGTGTTGGGGATACAGCAGCGAAAGAGAGAGAGAGAGAGAGAGAGAGAGAGTGTGTGTGTGTGTGTGTCTGATCAGCTCACGGGAAACGAGGACAAATCAGTGTAGTTTTCCATTTCACTTTGCAAAGCCTGTGTAGATAAACTCAGATCAATTAGAAGCTAAAGCAGAATATGAGAAATGGGCGGAGAAGGCAGAATTAGGAAGAAAGCTAAGACCTGCTTCTAATTTTGTGTTTCTGCTTCTGTAGCTCGCTCCCCCACTGCCTGCACGAAGAGAAGCCAAAGCACCACCCCCTCCACCTCCAAAGGCTCGGAAGTCTGGCATCCCTACTTCCGAGCCTGGATCCCAGTAAGGATCTTGCCCTCTCTGCAACACCGAGTGCCTTAGACAGCTGCTGCCTGAGAACTGGCCTCCAGCCGATGTCCTCATTCCACGGGGCTCCCTGCTGGCTGCGTTTCCTGATCTGGGATGATGTTTACCAGCTCAAAACCGGTGATGTTCTTCCAAAAGCTTCTTTTTGATAGAAGTTTGAGGCCATGCCACCTCCCTTCCAGTCCACATGAAATTCCAGAATCAGTCACAGCCTCTGAATTTCTCAAAGAAGAGATCACATTCAGCATTGTTAAATGTCAGCCTGTACCGCAGAGACATGATGGTCTGCTCAAGCCTGGACAAGTTCTTCCACATTGATGGTGGAATCTCCTCGGAAGGATTTGTTGCTTTATGAAAAGCTGTGCTGGAGACTTAGGTACTTTTCTCACGTGGACACACCCATCCCATCCCATATCGCATCTTGGAAGAGATGGATATCAAATACACTTTGGTAGCTGAAATAATCTTATCTTTCTGATGTCTATCGTGTCTCCTTTGAGGAAAAGAACACACATTTTTAATGGAGATTGGCTGCTTTCAGGTATGTGTGGCTGTCATTGAAAGAGCATGGACTCAAATGTGAGCCCTGAGTTCTTATGTCCACCTAACTCCCATCTTCTTGTGGCACAGGAAAGCTGCCGTCTCCCTGTCTCACCACACTCTTGACTAATGACCCTCATGGCACCGCAGTCATTCCTTCCCTATGGACTTCTTTGAAGCTCTTCCTTTTGCACATACGGTTTTTTTTTTTTTTTTTTTTTTTTTTTTTTTGTCCTATTACCTCCTCTGAGCGCAAATCACTGGCTACAAGGGACTTACCAGTCTGGATTCAGCAGCTTCTTTTCCAGAACCTATTTGGATGACTCAGCAGCCCCATCTGCTACCTGATTTTACCCTGGAGAACACAGTGCAATATTTCTCTTTGATTATTTATTCCTCTTGATTGTGGAATTAATTTGATTGCTTGCTAATGGTACTAATAGTACTCCTTTCAGAAGAAAAAAATGGAGTGATTTAGGTGACCAAATATTACATACATAAATAGCCACATGAAGTTTTAGACGTTTGGAGCTGGAAGCCTCAAAGATCAACCAACCAGCCTCCTTATTTAGTAAATGAGGAAATTGAGGCTACACATAGAAAATTGTACTACAGATTCTTACTAATAACCCAGCTTGCTAAATTAGGCTATACCCAGGTAACTTCTAGAAGACAACTCTGACAAACTCTTTAATATTTACCCCCTGTTGGAACAATATTTGAAATGTCCCAGGTATTTCTATGCTACTTAGATATTTGTGGCAAAGCAGAAAGCTTTTTGACTGTGAATGCAAAGGTCAACACTGGGGGAAACTTGCTAGCAGTCTCTCCCACAACATTGCCCAGAGTCCTTTCCACTAAGGAGGAGAAGAGAACAGAGAAAGAGATTTCCATTTCCGCTGCCAGAGCTGGCATTTGCCCGCCTATCGTCTGTGTTTCCTGTTTCACCGCCACCCTTTTAGGAGAGAACTACCAGTTCATCATGAGGGTCAAGGAAGCAAAAAGCTCTCAGAGGTGTCCAAGGCATTACTTAAGAAATGCGTATTGCAGATTCTAGAAGGGGTGTGGAAAAGGTTATCCTTTACCCCCACCCAGTAGAACCTGCAGTGTGCTCGCATGGAAAAATCATGGGCTTTGGAATTAAACCTATTTGGTGGAATTAAACCCATTTGGTTTCAAATCCCAGTTATGACATCTATTAACTTTGCAAACTCACACAAATTATTTGAAATTATCTGAGTTTTCATTTTCTCACCTTCCAGAACGGGGATAATGCCTCCTGCATGGGTTGTTGTGAGGTTTCAATGAGATGAAATATGGGAAGGAAGAGGTACTCACCTGATGGTCCTTGCTTTTCTCTGCTAGGCCTGAGTAGGAACTGGAACTCTCTTAAGAGCATTACTGATACTTTTTTTTTTCTTCCAAAGTAGTTTGGAATGCGAGTGCAAGTTAGTTCTGCACATGTAGCCCTTCTCCAAATGGTGGTTTCCTTTGAAGCCTTTTACATGAATATTTTTGACTAGAGACAAACTTAGTAAGAACTCAAGAGGATTTTAAATGGAAAGAACTCAAGCTGTAGAGAAAGGAGGAGGCAACAGAAAGATATGTAGGGCTTACCTAGAGCCTGGCACGACTTCTGAGAAGTCACCCAGCAGACCGGCTAGAGGGGATTTGTGTGCCACACTCTACTTTCTGGGCTGCCATTAAAATAGAAAGATATAAACTGGATCACCAAAAAAACCAAACCTCAAGGCTATCCTTCCAGAGCAGTAGAAATGAGTCCCACAGCCTCGTCTTTGAGCAGAGGCTGGGAAGATAGGATACATCACTGTCTGGATACCTTCTCTTTTTAATAGAACATATTCCATATGATTTCCTTTCCACCTTAATGGAAATAATAGCTCTCTCCTGCCTGAACAAAAGGGATTCCAGGTAGTATTGTGGCTAAGAGATTACAGCGGACGATGGAAGGTTCATTTTTTAGGGAAGCTGTTGGGTGGGAAGAGTCACATTTGACAAAATTCATAAGTAATGTTGATGTCTGTCCTGAAGTCAAAGAGGATGACTGTAAAGAAACACCTCATGATTACATTAAATATAAGAGATAAGGAGCAAGGAGGAAAAAAGAGAAAGAATTGGTCTTTATTTTTCTTGCTAAGAACTCTGGAGTATTGAAAGGCATTGAAATTAGCCCTAAAATTGTCACAACTTTTGTGAACACTGCTTTATGGTTGGAGGTGTTTTAAAATCTTTATTTCCTCTCTTTCTCTCTCTGTTCTAGTGACTTGACTTGCTCTAAGATTTTTTTTTTTTTTTAAAGAATTGTTGGCCGGGCACGGTGGCTCAAGCCTGTAATCCCAGCACTTTGGGAGGCCGAGACGGGCGGATCACGAGGTCAGGAGATCAAGACCATCCTGGCTAACACGGTGAAACCCCATCTCTACTAAAAAATACAAAAAACTAGCCGGGCGAGGTGGCGGGCGCCTGTAGTCCCAGCTACCCGGGAGGCTGAGGCAGGAGAATGGCGGGAACCCGGGAGGTGGAGCTTGCAGTGAGCTGAGATCGGGCCACTGCACTCCAGCCTTGGTGACAGAGCGAGACTCCGTCTCAAAAAAAAAAAAAAAAAAAAAAGAATTGTTGTATTCAACATATATCAAGTTCTTATGGAATGCCAGTCATGGTACTAGTCCCTTGGGATGTAGCGGTTGAGTGTGTTCAATGGAAACAGCCCCAGTATACAAAGACAGTTCACTGTGGTGTGCTGTAGCACTGGAAAGGGAGTGGTACTAGATGAAAATAAAACCCTAAATAAGACTGCTGGGCCATGGGTTGCTTCCTCCTCTTCCACCTTAACCCTCTGATTCCAGAATTGCAGTCATTTTCTCCTGCCAGGGAAACCCATTAAAAACTGCAGCCACACTGCAAATTCATAATGTAAAACAAGATGTAAAGCAGGTTTTGGGAAAGCAATCTACCTTTATTTACTCTTTCCAAGCTGGAAGAGTCCTTCTCCTCTAGTTGCCCCTAGGTCACTGGCTAATTTCTTATTTTAAAATTTAGATGGAACTCATATACAGTTAAGTGTACAAATCTTAGCCATGCAGATGGGTAATTTTCACATAGCGATCTGCCCATGTCCCTGCCTCTAAGATACAGACACACACTGTTTTCAGCACCCCAGAAGGTTCCCACATGCCCGTGGCGCCATTTTGCGAAAGGTATTTAGAAGGCCCTTCAAATTTGTGGCTTCCTTTCTCATACTTCTCAGGTATAATAAAAAGGGGAGAAAAACCCCACCCACAAAACAAGGCTATAAAGATTGTGTACCTTTTAAAGAGTCAATTTGTAGTCAGTTCCTGGGCCTCTCTCTCTCTCTTTTTTTTTTTTTTTAATTTTGAAGCTACCAGAGGTTTAGAATTCCTTCAGCCTTAGCTGGTTTTATTCTCGGTAAACAAAAAGAGGGGGAGGATTTGAAGGAAACTTAATTTTCTGTACAAAGGCTTTGAGGTCCATGGACTATACTTGTCCCATTTATCATCCCAGGTGGTGCTTTGACCCTGCCATACCCTGGCTGTTAAGATAAAAAGATTTGTGGACATTAAAATTATGAATATGCCAGTAATAATCCAGCACACATTGATATATTGACACAGATTACCATAATTTGTGCAACATCTTATAAACAATGTCAATTTCCATAGTAGTCTCAGGTTTCACCAGCCTGGCCCACTGTATCTAGACTTTAGGTTCATTTTAATAATTATGCTTTCCTTCTCTGTATCATTTGGGAAGTTGATAAATATCACTTTCTTAGATACCTTCATTCAATGATATGTCTGGCTTTTACAATTAAATTGGAAAAGGTAAGTTTCTGTTTGGGTGGGTTGAGAGTTGGACTATCAATTCTAATCTACAAAAGGAAATTCATGATTTCACTCTGACACCTAGGATCTAGCCAAGGTTAGTCTGCAGTATCAGATGGTCAAACTCATTTACTATTAGCCGTATTTTGTGAGTTGTTCATCTAAACTTTGTCAAAATGCCTTTGCCATGATTTTGTTGCTATCTGGGTTTCAAACACGGACAGTTAGGAAGATGTGCATTGAAGTAGGAAAATTTTGTTCAGATTTGCTGTTATTTATTTTTTAAATTAAAAATGGAAATGTATTTTAAAGTTTATTGTGTGTTTAGTTTGTTATTGCCCTTATGTTAATGAAATCATTCCTGAACTTTGCAGTTTTTCCTTACCCACGCCTCTTTCATGACACATCACACCTAGCATTTTTCTGGCTTGTTTCCTTACAGGTCCTATTAGGTTAAACCTGCACTGTGGGGCCCTGGAGTCATCTTTGCCCAGAAATAAGAAAAATTACAAACCACTTGGTTCTTTTCACCCTTCTGTCTTTTTTTTTTTTTTCTTTTTTTTGCTATCTGGGCTGACAATTTTCTGATAGCAATTCATTTAATGTACGTAGGTTCTGTTTCTTTACCCATTCCCCACAGATATTTAGACAGGTAAAGAAAGAAATAAAAAGGTTAAAGGGGATATCTAATAACTTACATGAAAAGGATAGGAACTGGTTCTAAAATGGTTGAATGTTTATATCACTGGGGAGAGGCCACTCCCAGACCAATTACATCAGAATTTCTAAGGGTGGGGAGTAAGATCCAGGCATCCACATTTCTTTAAAGTCCCTCCCATGTTATTCCAATGCTAGACCAAGGTTGGAAAACCACCACATAAAGGAAATAAGACTTTAGGAAATTGGTATTTAAAGTGTGTTTCATAAAATCCCTGCTGGTGGTGGGTCAAGTTGGAGAGAGGAAAGGGGCAGTCACACTTGTATTAGTTAGCACCACTGTTTAGTCCTGAGCTTACAACTTACAATTTTTAACCCCCAAGAAAGTGTTCTGTCCAGGAGCTGTGGCTCAAGCCTGTAATCTCAGCACTTTGGGAGGCCAAGGCAGGAGGATTGCCTAAGCCCAGGAGGTAGAGGCAACAGTAAGCCCTGATCATGCCACTGTACTCCAGCCTAGGTGACAGAGTAAGACCCTGACCCTGATTCCACAAAAAAAATTTTAAAAATTAGCCAGGCACAGTGCTGCGTGCCTATAGTCCCAGCTACTTGGGAGGCTGAGGTAGGAGGATTGCTTGAGCCCGGGAAGTCAAGGCTCTACAAAAAATAAAAACAAATTAGCTGGGCACAGTGGTGCCTGCCTGTAGTCCCAGCTGCTTGGGAGGCTGAGGTGGGAGAATCACTTGAGCCCAGGAGGTCAAGGCTGCAGTGAGCTGTAATTATGCCACTGCACTCCAGCCTGGGTGACAAAGTGAAACCCTATCTCAAAAAAAAAGAAAAAAAAAGTGTTCTAGTACTTTGTTTTTTAGAAGCAATAATGCTTCACTGTGTTCGTATGATTTATAAGAATCATGCTTCTTGAAAACAGCACAGAATTTGGGCCCTAAATACTAAATTGACAGATCTGGGTAATCTTTTGGCTCTAAGATCCCCATTGAGAAATACTATAAAGTGTCTTCCTCTGTCAAGATCTAAGTGCTATTATCTTATGCAGTGATTCTTGGCTTTTTTCTAGTCATCTGTAAGCTACTGCAACTTCTAAAAGTTTTGCTAAAATGATATATTTTCGAACCATTCTTTTTACTACTTGATCATTTAAAGCCATATGCATTTGAGAACTCATCTCATTAAATGATATGTTTCCCTACCCTTTATTATAAAAGGCTTAGGATTTTTTTTTTTTTCTTAAAGCTACATTGATGAGTTAGAGTCTTCAGATTCAGGGAAGTGTTTATGATTTTATAAGGAGGCCATTTTCATTTCAAAATGGGGTCTCACTCTGTTGCCCAGGCTAAAGTCAGTGTTGCAATCATGGCTCACTGCAGCCTCGAAATGGGCTCAAGCGATCGTTATGCCTCAGCCTCCTCAGTAACTGGAACTGGTGTGAGCCACCATGCTCAGCTTCCAACTGGCCATTTTCACTCTCCTCCTTCTCCTTAGTTATTTGGGCCATTTGAGAATCAAGGGTACCTCCTGAAAGCCTCTAACATCAGCATCAGGCAGTTGGATGACATCTTTTTATCCCATTCAAGGGAGGCCTGCAGCTGGCCCTAAAGAAACTGTTCCAAAGACAAACTTTGGCTAAGGAAATCTGACGCTTCAAGCAGGATGTGTAAGTTAAGTGGGTGTGTTGCTTTTTGTTAATGTGTTAAGTAATGTGAAGATTGTAAAGTATACTGTTTTCATTAAAATATATATATATATATGTAGTCACTGGGTAATTGGCTAATGGAAGCCTCTCATCTTGCTCACATGTATTGATTAGTGAAAGAGTGCAGTTTTGCTTTTGTTTCATAAAGCAGACTGTGGATCACATCATAGCCTAATTTTATTAAAGACAGAGTGAAGAAATTATTTGATTCCACTTTAGAGACTCTTCCAATGGAGGTATTTGGGAAATCTGTCATTGTGCAGTAGCAAATACTTGTATTAAAAAGAGGCGGTTTTCCCCCACGGGATGTTTCTCACCCCTTTCAGATTTCTTAGCATAAGTCTTTCCTTTTTTGAGGGAGCAGGGTAGGGGGTAGGGAGGCAAGTTCATTTGATTAAAAGAGGAAAAGGGCTTAGATCTTTGACAGGTCAGTTTGTTACTGAGACATTGGGCAAGTTATCTGAAATTTGTTTTTTTTCCAATGGTCTCATAGCCACTTGGAAGTTATGCGGCTAAATGAGAACATCAGTGTCATAGTGTCTGGGGCCTTATGGAGGATTAGTCATTGCTAAATCTACATTGACCTATGAACCCTAGTTTCCTGTTTCAGCTCCAATGGACAAAATAACCCAGCATCCAAAGTCCAGTTCTGTTGGCTGCTCATCATAGGGCAATACTGGAACAGTGAACATGGAACCAAACATGGCTGGGTCTCCTAAACTCTCTGAGCCCCAGTTTCCTCATTTTAAAGCAAAGCCAATACTAACTACAATCCAAGGTTCTTACGATGGTTAGTAAAAATATCTGTGCACATATCTAGCACAAAGCCTGCTCCTGGTCTTTTTGGAGAAAGAATGGTGGCAATGCTATCTGACCAGGGGACATGGGAATAAGAGTCCCGTCACCAACAGTCTGTGTACTCCACTGTGTTTCTTAAAATCAAACAGATCAAGCAGAAGAACACTCTTACTATTTTTAGGTCTCAGTCCCAACCCTCAGTGTACACCACGTGGACAGATTGCATGGGACCAGAAGGAGCACTGGACTAGGAGCCCCTGGAGGCCCCCTCCTCCTTACCTCCAGGTCTCACTTGGGTTCCACTAAACTTTCAAAGGGTTTGGAGACAGTCAAGGGAGGGAACTTCTTTCCAAGTGGGAGAAAGCCTTGGCTGTGGCCCCACCTCAACTTCTGTAGAGTATAGTCAAAGATAAAGTTATAATCCCATAGAAACTGGAGCTGAATCAGCTTTTTCTGGCTGGACTAGTAGTGTGGCTATTCTGCTTGTGGGCAGATGCAGGGTAGGGGTGCTGGAGAGCCTGAGATCCCTGCTGTCAACAACAGACACTTTATCTCATCTGCCCTCCCATCTGCCACCTGTATACACACCTGGAGGGCTCCCTTTTTTGGGCTTACAGTACCCCTTCCCCGGGAGTTCTGAATTGGAGAAAGATTTAACCAGGTATGCCACTTCACTCACAACACAGCACTTTATTATGGAGTATGTGCAACTTGGTGTAAGGATTTCTGAAATTCACACAATTTACAGGTATTTAATGGGTTATCAATTTTCAATGTCAGAATTATACTCAAGCCATGTTAGTAATGCCTTCTGGCCCAATAGATTTAAATCTTCTTCTGCCCAGTTTCCTCTTCAATCAGACTTTCCTGAAAAATATATAACAAATATATCAAGACTGACTTTACCAGCTGAATTTCATTACATTTTTGACATTTTAGTTTCTAAAATATCAGTCTAGAAGGAATTGGTCTGTTTGATTTTGTATTCCAGTTAGTGCTAGAGAGACATGATAAATTGGGTTTGTTGTTTTTTTGTTTGAGACAGAACCTCACTCTGTCACCCAGGCTGGAATACAGTAGTATGATCTCAGCTCATGGCAACCTCCACCTTCCGGCGTCAAATGATTCTCGTGCCTCAGCCTCTCTAGTAGTTGGGATTGCAGGCATGCATCACCACATCTGGCTAATTTTTATATTTTTAGTAGAGACAGTTTTGCCGTGTTGGCCAGGCTGGTCTTGAACTCCTGACCTCAAGTGATCCACTTACCTCGGCTTCTCAAAGTGCTGGGATTACAGGCATGAGCCACTGTGCCTGGCCGATTGGGTCTTTTTAAGCTACTTAATATACATAAAATCTACATTAGTAGTTTAAGAGTGAGTTGTGAGGAAGGAAGTGAAAAAAAGTCTGGTTATTTACTTTGCTATTAAACCAGTCTTTGCTTCAGTTTCTTCATAATGTCATGTTTGGCAAATTTCACTGCTTGCCAGTTTTGTAATGCAGTAAGCAAAATTAGAAAAAGAAAGGAAATAGTCTGGGAGTGGTGGCTCACGCCTGTAATCCCAGCACTTTGGGAGGCCAAGGTGGGCAAATCATAAGGTTAAGAGATCGAGACCATCCTGGCCAACATGGTGAAATCCCGTCTCTACTAAAAATACAAAAATTAGCTGGGTGTGGTGGCACGTGACTGTAATCTCAGCTACTCGGGAGGCCGAGTCAGGAGAATCACTTGAACCCAGGAGACGGAGGTTGCACTGAGATGGGATTGCACCTCACTCTGGCCTGGCGACAGAGTGAGACTCCGTCTCAAAACAAAAAAAAAAGAAAGTAAAAGAAAGGAAGTAATGATATCTGCCCACTTTTTTCTTTGTCCGTGAGTATATTAAGTTGAAGTCACTGTAGACAAAATTATAGCTTATTTTTATATATGATTTATTTGGGCTTACCGAGCTCCTAGGCATAACTGATAATTAACTGTAATGCCTTCTGATTGCCACAAATAAGTGGACAATAGAGATCAGAGAATATCCACATCAAATTCAACTTAAGTCAGGCAGAGTGGCTCACACCTTTAATCCCAGCACTTTGGGAGGATCACTTGAGGCTGGGATTTCGAGACCACCCTGGACAACACAGACCCTGTCTCTACAAAACATTAAAAAATAAAATCAGCTGGGTGTGGTGGCAAGGGCTTATAGTCCCAGCTACTAGGGAGGCTAATCTAGTCTCAAGAATTGCTTGAGCCTAGGAGGTTGAGGCTATGGTGAGCATTGATTGCACCACTGTACTGTAGCCCAGGCAACAGAGCAAGATCCTGTCTCAACAAATATTTTTTGAAAAAGATTCAACTGATACATTCAATTCTCTTTATACTTTTTCATCAAAAACCTAATAAGATTAGTGTATTTCCACTTTGGGGGGTGGAATTTGGAGGTGGTTATAGTCCTATCAGGAAACTGGAAATCAAATCCATCACTCTCTAAATTATAAATTTAGTAGTTTGATATTTTTCATCACAAAGGAGAAAAAAAAACCCATCTAGAGTAGTGTTTCTCATGTGTATATTCCCCAGGGTTCTGGAAAACCATGTAAGATAAAGTGCAGTTGCGGGATCAGGTGGAGGGCTGTGGAGGAGCCTAGAGAGGAGTAGTCTAGGGGGTTTGCTGATTTTACGTGAACTGAAACGCAGCAGTGGGAAGAAATTTGCTTTGTTGGTTATCCCAAAAGCTAGAGCCAGGATTAACAGATAAAAGTTACAGAGAGATTTCAATTCAACTTCAGAAACAAACAAACAAAAAAACGTTTCAGCCCCTGGTGCTGTCTAACCACTGACTGGGATTGTCATGAAACACAGTCCTACCACAGGAGGTAACACAGAAGTCAGGAACGTAAGCCCCGCAGTAGCTGGGAGGTGGCTGTCCTGAGTGATTCCCAAAGGCCTATCCACCTCTAGAGCTCTATGTTATGATCATGGTATGATCACTTTAACTTACCAGAGCTCCTTTCAGGTCTTGGAGGGGAGAACGTGGCTGGTGCATGGTGCATTCGAAGTGCTGGGTTTCTGCCAGTTGGCCAACCTCTTTGACTATCTGAAGAAACAGAATGTGATTCTTTGAGATGGAGATAAAGAAATGAAATGGTGTTTTCCATTTCCACCAAAAAATCGTGGAGAGTGGGGTCAAGGGGGATGTGGGACTGAGGGGGACTGGGAAAGTTGCAGGATTAGCATAGGGACTTTAAGGACACAGATCTGCCATCTGACATTTCTAGAGAATGGCATGGGGATCTGCAAATCATGGATACAGTAAGAAGATATCATATTTTCCCCTTAAAGATGACAAGAGGGAGGCGTTTTGAGCCTCATGGGAGTCAGTATACCCCAAAAAACAAACCCCAAGAGTTTTTTAGAGTTGTAAAAAGGGTTGGTTTTTATTTTCTAGGTTTTACTAAATATGTCATAGTTAAATGAGATTTGCTTCATGTATAACCTGCAGAGAAGAGGCTTCAGATTCTGGGTCTTCTTTAATACTAAATTATCTTTATTATTTCTCAGAAAAGAGATAATTCCTTCCAATGATAATGAAATGATTTAAAATTTTTTCCTTTCTCAGCCCTACGTTATTTTTCGGGTTAATCAGCTAACATAGATGGCTTCTTTCCTTACATGACCCTGATGAGTGGTCGTATTTTATAAATAAAAATCCTCCCAGCACTTTGGGAGGCCAAGGTGGGAGGATCCCTTGAGCCCAGGAGTTCGAGACCAGCCTAGGCAACAAAGGGAAACCCCATCTCTATACAAAATTTTAAAAATTACTTGGGTGTGATAATACATGCCTGTGGTCCCAGCTATGCAGAAGGCTGAGGTGGGAGGATCACTTGAGCCCAAGAGGTCAAGGCTGCAGTGAGCTGTGATTGTGCTACTAAACTCCAGCCTAGATAACACAGTGAGACCCTGTCTCAGAAAACAACCCCAGAAAACAAAAAAGCAAGTACCTCACGTTAGTGTTGGTGCCAGTTCTATCATCTAATCTATATGAAATTAAATCAGCATGTTTTCTACTACGTTATTTTATCATCTTGAGTTTGCTAATTCCTGTATTCTACCAGTCTCCAACTTTGCTTAAATGCCCCTACCAGTGAAAAGAAATGATAGGGCATGCATCCCTGATAAGGATACTCATTTATAAATTATAAAAAGGTACTGATCTAATATCACAGATATTTTTAAAAGATGAAATGAAAAACACATACAAAGTTCTAACGTTTTCTTTCAAAATCCCAAAGAATCATCTCTGATACAGACCTTGACCCTATCGCATTGTTTCTAATTCCTTTAGCAATCCCATACACTCAGAATGTGACGTGCTATCTCACACTAGTTGCTATTAATGTATTCTTTTGGAATTTTTCCAGTTCTTTGTTTAGCCCCGTCTGAACCGAAAGTAGGAATGGGACTTCTATTTTGTAAGTGCCTTATCTCAGCTGGAGTATCTAGGGTACAACATCATAGAATATTGCCATTGGGGCTCATCCTGAATGTTTAATATAGTTAAATTGAATCAAATTGCTATGTCTTATTTTGAAGCTGAGAGAAACTTACCTCTTGGAAAGAATCCATCAAATTTTCGGCATCTCTCTTTCCTCCAGGACGCAGTCCATAGGACCAGTGCTGGCTGGAGCAGCCCTCCACACACAGAGTCAGCAGAATAAGGCCAGCTAGGAGTTTTGGAATTGGCTCCATTCTAAGGCACATGAATGCACAATCAAATTAGACGCAGACAAGGTTGAGTAGAAACTAAAAGACCTCTTTAGTGAAAAAGCTAGCATCTATATCACTAACCCTGCAGAAGACAGAAGTCAGAGTCACAGTTTTTATACACAGACACTGAAACTCAGAGACACCTGCTGGCTTGCCTTGAGTTCCTTAGCCACTGGGGACAAAATGAGTACTTAAGCTCACATGTTCAGGATCTTTTTAGTACTAAAACAGTCTATACTTTTATTTTTATTGTTTGGTTATCCAAACCCCGTAATTCATCCCTTATCAAGTTCACCATTTTGCCGTAACATTTTCCCCGTCGTGGATTGGTCTTCACCTCTTTCATTCCTGAGATAAAGAGAACTGAGCCATCTGTTAAGGAAAGTAGCTCCTACTAGAAATCTCTGGCTAATATAAAATTGGTTGACATTAAATGGCTACCCCATGGTACTAATGACATTTTTCTATTTATCCTTCAGTCTTCCTAGCGTTACTGCTGGCTGGACCATCTGTGGCTCAGGACTCAACACTGTTCAAAGTAGTTAGTCCGCGACCAAATGCCTTCCTAGCCAAGGGGGCCTCTAATTTTCTAATGAAATGTGTCTCCAAGTTAATTTTCATTTGATGGGAAAGAGGCTAAAGACTAAATCAAACACTGGTCGATAAGCTGTGGGATTCCCCAAAGCCTGGATCTCTATGGCTGGTGCTGGCAAGGACAGTGAAGAACAGAACATCATTAGATACCGTCACACCTGGATTTAGCCCTTGGGCTGTCAAATGCCCTGTAGACATACAATAGCATGCAATCTAAAAAAGAAAAACTCGTGCTAGAAATAATACAAAGCCTTTTACCTGTTTAGAGGCAGAGAGCCAAAAAGATCCCAAGCTTCCCTTGAAGTAGGTTGAGTATTGTGACTTTTCTGTTTTCCTATCTTCCTTTTTATAGGGAATTTTTCCAGGACATTGAAATGTTTCCTGCTGGTAAATTATACTGCACATGGACTATGCTTTTTTTTTTTTAATGGTAATTTTAAAAAATCCTCACAGAAAGCCCTTTAATGGTGTATGTAATTGGAACACCCCCTGGTGTATCTGTTAAATTTACTTAAGTGCAGCCATTAAAACCTCAGCTAAAACTGTTATAGCTGAGGCCACAATTCAAAGAGATTAAAATCCAACTAGGTTGGATTCCCTTGAGGAAACCAGCAGACCTATCAAAAGTTCAAGGAAAATAGATGTCTTAGATTAAGTGAAGTCAAATGCATACATAACTTCCACAAAGGAGGCTACACAATAAATATAGGACATTGAGTCAGGATGTCTGGAAGCTTCTGGCTCTTGGATTCTTCATTTGCAAAAGGAAGGGTGTAGACTAGATGGACTAGATGATCACAGAGTTGCTTCCAATTTTAAAAATCTGATTTATAAATAAGTGACACTATATACCAAGTTCATGTAGGATCCTAAATCAGTGCGTGTTTGAAAATTCCCTCATCTACCCATCAGGTTCCCTGCTTGATTTATCTTGAAAGCCTAGTTCTAAAGCATCAAAAAGGCAAGAAACCTATACCAAGAGCAAGACCATATTGAGCAGACTTACATCAACAGACCAACTCATTTCAGTTGATGCTTATTGAGTTAAATATGCAAATCATTGTTAAGGGCAGTGGGAACAGAAAGATGAGAAATTATAGTTATTTAATAAATAGCACATGTATAAGAGCACTCATTACAATAGCCCTGCAAAGTGGGTATCATTATCCAAATTTTATAGATGTTCCACCCCAGAGGTGCAACGGTGGACATGTTATTTACACAGGACAAGCATGTAAAACACACACACACACACACACACCCATTACTCTTAATTACATTTATTTGAATACACATGGTTGTCTTCCCCTAATTTACCCCTAGGCTGAAACCTATAATAGTCAAAGATCCCATCTTATTTAAATCTCTCTTAAGAAACCCCTGGCATTTAGTCAGCATTCAGTAAGTACAGGTTTGAATGAATGAACGAAGGAATGAATAGAAAGCAAAAACCTTTTAACCAGGTAAGGCCTAATGCTGCCTCTATTTCTGCATCAAAGATATACTTTATCTGACACAGAATTAAACTTTCATGTATAATTGGCTGTAAATCCTGTTATGTTAGCTAAACTGTAAGATGGCTAACAAATATAACTGGATATTTGTTCATTTTACAGCTGGGATTGGCAATTTCCCCGCAGGTAGGATGCTAAACCCATCAGTCATTGCCCAGTCTCCTCTGGAATAACTACATTTGCAGGGATTTCAGGGTAAAGAGAAATGGTGTCTTATCTAAGCAAATTCCCTTGCTTTGTCCAGCCATCTCTGTGGAGTCTGTCCAGTCCTCATGATAGGATAGAGAAGGGAGTACACTTTAAAGTATAATTGCAAATGGAGGAGAATTTAAAAATAAAACGTAAGTATTTGACTTTGTTCCATTTAAATTATTTCCTTTAGACACTTTGACTCGTGTCATTCTGACATGAAGAGTGGAATCTCATTGCACTACAGTATACAAGTAAGGACAGACCATTTTTCAGCAAGAGTTCATTATGGTTGAATAGTGCTAGTTTAAATTGTCCAATTGATTTGTATTTGCTGAGAGATGTGCATCTAAGTATTGCTGAAGCAGAAAATGTGGTCTCTGGATAGGACTAATGAAATGGGAGTTAAGACTTGTGACGCCTATTGTCCGGTGAATCACTTATCTCTCGATTTCTTGTAGGTTATTTCTAACAGTTGAGATTAAATTTTTGAAAAATGCTTTGAAATTATTAAGATGAATACAGCAATACCATATTAACATTCTCTAGAGGGTGAGAATATATATATACACACACACATATATATATAAAGGAGAGTTTATTAAGTATTAACTCACACGATCTCAAGGTCCCACAGTAGGCTATCTGCAAGCTGAGGAGCAAGGAAAGCCAGTCCGAGTCCCAAAGCTGAAGAACTTGGAGTCCGATGTTCGAGGGCAGGAAGCATCCAGCACAGAAGGATGTAGGCTGGGAGGCTAGGCCCATCTAGACTTCTCATGTTTTTCTGCCTGCTTTATATTTGCTGGCAGCTGATTAGATGGTGCCCACCCAGATTAAGGGTGGGTCTGCCTTTCCTAGCCCACTGACTCAAATGTTAATCTCCTTTGGCAACACCTTCACAGACATACCCAGGATCAATACTTTGCATGCTTCAATCCAATCAAGTTGATACTCAGTATTAACCATCGCAAACATGGTCTATGAATTCATTAATATGCTGTATGTCCTTAAAGTCTCCATTAGCACTGTCTTAGGTCACACAGATCTCAAGGCAAGAGTCAACTTTGTTTTGACTTACTTTCTATATCACCAAATAGGTTATCAAACCACTATGTAATTAATGAGTTTTTGATATTGAATGACTAACTTAAAACCATTTAAGGATTCCATGGTTAGGTCAATTTACCAAAAAGTTAAATACAATAAATTGGGTTTAAATAATTGGATTTTATAGTTGTCATATTTTTTCTAAATTTGAAAGAATGGCTTTAGAGAAAAAACTGCTTCATCAACATCAAAACACCTCAAAATTATTACAGCAATGATTTCATAATCTCACTGAAATGACAGATGAAAAAAATCTTTTCTTGCCCTAATGTAAAATCTCAGCAGGAAGCACTTAAGGTTAACTCCTGCTGACACGTCTAATCAGGTTGTAAAAGGGTTTCAGAGAATTAATCCTTGGATAAGGTGCTTTATACTGAAATAATGTAACCACTTTTCTTTGTAGTAATGAATCTTTTAATTTTAAAGGTAATTCTTCCTTGGGGATTTAGTGCAATTCTAAGTTTTTCCATATATTAAAGATGATTGAAAGTTGACATAGGGCAGATTTACAATACACATAAGAGTCATAAAATGAAATGGAGAAAATATTCCAAGTTGATTTATGATTGAACCCTTCATAAGAATAATGAATTTACAACATTTTCTACTAGAATCTCCTTGAGACTGTAGTTGAAAGAACTAGACTACAATAGATAGTATTGCGTAGGGAGTTACTTGAGTACCAAATTTTACTAATGCAGATAATCTAGCTAGCTTACATTTAAAACCTTTTTCCTGTCATCCCAACAACTGTATTTTTACCTATGTGTACAGACATGTTTCCTCTCTAGGGTTAATGGAAGTTTTACTATTTTGACGGTTTCCTCCCTCCTTAAAATTCTCTATCCTAGTTATCAGGCAAAAAATGTTTTGGGGCATACTATTTATCCAGCCTAATAAAGCTAACTGGTAATATTCATCACCTAAAGAGTGATGAATTTAACACAAACAAATTAAATGAATTATTGGGGAGGCAGTCTTTTCTTTTGTTCAGAATTCATAAGGTTTGTGTTGTTAGCATGGTGTGTTTTTTAAAAGAATGATAAAAATAATCATGTTTAAAGAAATAAATTTAATGGTACTTTCAAAAAGACTAATCCACAACAAATTAAGTTATACTGTATTTCCTTTGTTACCCAGAACCACAGGGCTGGTTGTCAACAGATATTGAAGAAATGTAAGTAAAATACGGAAAGTGATGATTTTCAAAAGGAAGAGAAGAAACTCCTTTTCAACACTTTATATCATTTATTAATGCAGTATACATTAGATCTAAAATCTGCAGTTTCTAAGCACACCATGTTTAGATCTTTCAGATCCTTCTGCAGTTTTAGGTTATTTCTACAGAGGTACCTTTAAGTGAATGAATAACACATTCTATAATTCCTGAAAATATAGTACAGAGTGAAATGATTTAAATATAATTTAGGCACATATTGATTATGAAAATAGATTATCTCTCAATACAATACTTCTCTGTCTTGGTAAAAATAATAAAGCAAAGAAAATAATTCATTTCTGAAGTTGCTTTCCTTCACCTGTAAAGGTCTGATCTCCTCCCACTATGCATATGTACCCTTTACTGTTAAGGAAAGCTTTGCATATGTAGATATACAAGAATAAGCTACGTAAATACTAAAGATATGTCATTCTCCCAAAGGAGACACAGGTGGTTTTCAATGATTCCTTGCCTCATGTTGATGAGTCTGTAGAATTCAGAACCCATTTGGACACAGCTAATATCCCTGCTCTTGGGGTAGAAATAAGGACACCAGGTCATTGGTAGGGAGGTACAGGCCCTTCCTCTGCTGCTGCAGAGAGATAATGACTCAAGAAAATTGGGCTACAATTTGTTTAGAACATATATATATATATGTAGAAGAATCACAGGTGCTGACTGATTGGTATTACACCTTGGACCAGCCAAATGCCTTTATTTTTACTTTACATATATTTTTTGGTGGCTGTAATCAAATGTGTGTCTAAAATTCCTCATTCCCCACTGTAGGGTTCTAGCTGCAATTATATTACATTGCCTTTTAGCAGGCAACTCTACCATCTTCATTCATATATGCTTTGATTGCAGTAGCTCTGGATTTAGTATCTATTTCTAAGCTGGCCCTATGTCAACTATTCGGTATTTGAATTAAATGAATATTAATGATGCACCTTGGTTTTTTGGTTTTGAAGTGTCTTCCTATCCTTGTGATGATTGTATGAGAAAACTAGGCTAACAGTGTAAATAGAATTGCTTGGTCTGGTGTTGAGTGGAACTTGCCTAGAATGAAATTCTGAGAAATTCTCACTTATAAGTGTTGTAGTGATAGGTAAGTGCTTCCTCCATCCAGAGTCCCACTGTACCTTTGGAATGACAGTGATGTACAACGACGTCTTTCTTTCCACTCTGTCTCAATCAGTAAGAACTGGATATTACTTTAATTTAGCTACTGTTTTGTCCTAAAAAGTAAACATTTTAAAAATGAACCTGAAAAGAGTCTTAGGGAGTCTGATCTCACCATATTCATGTGGTGTGACAGGTATTTAAAGAGGGGAGGGATCACTAAAGCTATTTATAAACCTGAACAACCTTTTCCAAGTTTTCATAAAGTTTTAACAATTTAAATATCCATACTGCATCTAGGTATTCAATAAATATAATTGCATATGTTGTGCTTTCCATAAATTAAAATCCTCAAATGCATCTCAAACCAAGATGGTATTTCCACATCATGCCTATTTAAAAGCAAATATAATAGATACTATTCCTGGTCATAAAACCAGGTAAACCCCCCTACCCCGTTCAAAAGGCAGCAATATCTAGTTTCCCTACATCTATTAAATGAGTGCTTTTCTGTTAAAAATCAGAAAATGGAAAAAAAGTCAGTTTTTTCCCTTATGCACCGCTCAGAACAAGCATAATCCTCTAAATGTTTTTTTTAAATTTCCTTACAGTGTTATTTCTTCTAGACAACTGAGTGGGTGGAGAAAGAAAAGTGATAAGGAAAACATTTTCATCTTGTATATCTTCCTCCAGCCCCTAAAATTCTCATCTGACACTTTGTGACATGTGTAGTGGTGTCAGCATCTCTTCAAATATAGCTCCCTTCACGTTGGACCCTCTCAGGTTGGCTTCTTGAAGATCACACCCAGACAGATCACAATTCTGCAAGATGAAAACAATATTCACGTAATTCATGTGGAGATTTCAGGCCTTATCTGTTTCTGCTCAAAACGATTTCTGGGGCAGATTAGGAAAATGTTCCTATACAATAAAGCTCATTTAATTTCCGGAAAACTGATGATACACCACCTTAAATTAAAATGATATTCTATCTGTATTTGTTACCTCTAGTTAATGTTCAGGCTGTATATGTATAAACAAAGGTTAAAGAGGAAGCATGTCCCTTGTTCTTGCATATTTTAAAATGAGACATTGAAAACAGGGGTCCCCAACTCCTGGGCCACAGACTGATACTGGTCCATGGCCTGTTAAGAATCAGGCCACACAGCAGGAGGTCACCAGTAGATGAAGCTTCATCTGTATTTACAGCCACTCCCTGTATGGCTCAAGTTACAGCCTGAGCTCCATCTCTGTCAGATCAGCAAGGGCATTAGATTCGCATAGGAGAGTGAAACCTATTGTGAACTGCACATGTGAGGAATCCAGGTTGTGTACTCCTTATGAGAATCTAATGCCTGATGATCTCTCACTGTCTCCAACATCCCCAGATGCGAATGTCTACTTGCAAGAAAACAAACTCAGGGATCCCACTGATTCTACATTATGGTGAGTTATATAATTATTTCATTATATATTACAATGTAATACTAGTAGAAATAAAGTGCACAATAAATGTAACGCACTTGAATCATCCCAAAACCACCCCTGACCCTGGTCTGGGAAAATATTGTCTTCCACAAAACCAGTCCCTGGTGCCAAAAAAGTTGGGGACCATTGATTTAAAATACAAAATGGATTCCAACATAATAAATAAATAAATATATATACACACACACACAAACAAACAAACAAACAAAAAAAACGGAGTTTTGCTCTTGTTGCCCAGGCCAGAGTGCAATCTCGGCTCAGGGCAACCTCCAACTCCAGGATTCAAGTGAGTCTCCTGCCTCAGCTTCCCGACTAGCTGGGATTACAGGCACTCACCACCACACTCAGCTAATTTTTTGTATTTTTACTAGAGATGGGGTTTCACCATGTTGGCCAGGCTGGTCTCAAACTCCTGACCTCAAGTGATTCACCCACCTTGGCCTCCCAAAGTGCTGGGATTACAGGCATGAGCTACTGCGCCTGGCCCCAAGGTAATAAATATTATCAAACCAATTTTACTATGATCCAAGAACAGTAACAACAAAAGGAATGAGATGGGGGGAAGACTATTTTTCTTTTAATCTGAAAAGATTTTACTTAATCAAATTGTGTAATACATTTTTCCATTCCCTAGCCCTAGTATTTTTACACCAAGGAACTGCCTTTCTTTTTAAAGCCCCAAAGGTATGTATGTAATACAATGAGTTTTGACAGATGTACAAAATAGTGTAACCACTGCAATTTGAAGCTGTTTCTTAATTTCTCTTGAGATCACGGAGCGGTAAGATAGAGATTCCAGTTAAGTCCCTGGATATGATACGGGACAATGGTTAGAGAGAAGGGTGACTAAATGTAACCTCTTAGGAGAACAAATGTCAGCAGCTCACTCCTCAATAGTCAACCTGATCAGTCTTTGCAATCAGTTAGACAGAGGGAGGCTTTTGCTGCTAAGCCACTCTGAGTACATAAAACCAAGGAAAATAATATAATCTTAGGTGAAAGTGATGTAATAAATAATAAATAATTGTGTTTGTGATAGGATTATAATCTTAGGCCAATTCTTTTTGCCTTGAAGTTGAAAGGGGTCTGCTACTCTGCTACTGAGAGCTATCAAGAGATCTAGGCAAAAATATTAAGAAAAAAAACAGCAAGCTAAATTTTGACATACTGTTCTCTGCTATCCAATTTATACCAGATTTCATAGCTACCAGCCACATGTGGCTACTTAAATTTAAATGAATTAAAATTAAATAAAATTTAAAAATCAATTTCTCATCTGCACTAGCCACATCTCAAGTGCTCAACAGCTATATATGGCTAGTAGCTACTATACTGAAGAACACCGACATAGAACATGTCCCTCCTGCACAAAGTGCTATTGGATGGTGCTGATGTAGACCTATCAACAGCTATCGAGTCTGCTAGCTAAACTGGCAAATTAAGAAGACATACAAATACAATTCTTTGAAAAAGATGACTAGGCAAAATTATAATCTCAGGCTGATAAACCAAAAAACATATGGTTCCAATTTTAAATAGACTTCCTGAACCTGATTTCAAACCTGGATATCATTTAAATTTCTCAAGTAGTTTAAGAAGTAATCTAGCCCATTTAGTTCTGTTCGGAATTAAATTTTATGGAAAACACAAACATTAGATAATGCATCTATCAAACTTATTTACTTGAGAAAAACTTAAGGAAACGGAGAGAAATGAAATCAACTTAGTCTGAATGCCAGATGAGTCTTCCAATCCAGTTTTACCAACCAACTACTTTGTTTTGATTTCAATACATTTTGCATGAGATGCTTAGTAAGTCTAGAGTAATAAAAACTCTTAAAATGTTGGTGAACTCACCTCTAAATCAGTTCCTGCCAGAGTTGCTCCTCTGAGGTTACAGTTCTTCAACTTTGCATTTTTTAAGGTAGCCACTCTCAGGTTAATTCCTGTCATCTGACTTCCTTCCATATCCACACCTTTCAGATTAGCACCTACAGTGAACACATTCTGGGAGTAGTTTAACTTAAAAATATAGTTATCTACCTTCAACAAAACTGCAAGATGACTTAATGGAGGTCAATAATGACAGTCTCTTTTGACTTTTGGAAATGAATCTAAAATCTTGTCTCTCAATGAACTTATATATATAAACAGTTCACTGATGAAAGAATGCTTTCATTGATACTTTTGAGGGAAGAAATTTAGTTCTGTCTTATGATGGTTAGCACTTTCATAATATGCCTCTACAGGTTTATGATAATGAAGGTTAAGTAGTCTCCTAAATATACAAGTAAACAAAGTGATCAGTCACAGATAAAACAGTAACAAATTAAGAAACAATAAATTAAATCTTAAAATGATTTTTATAAACTCCCTGGCTTTATGTAAAAGAAATTTTTCCTTTTGGTCAGTGTAAGAATATTTTATTCCATTTGAAAGTTTAAGATGTTGATATTTAATTTTCCAATTAAAACTTTATTAAATATTTGAGGCTTTATTTTTTCTGAGTCCTCCGTTTTGATTAGCATTTGACTGAAACCAAATGGAGGTATCTTACCGCTTTGGAAGTTCTCCAAATATGATGACAGAAGAAACCTATTCCCTACAGCTATCCTGTTTCACCCTTAACAATTATTTTCCAGGGCTTTTTCCTTTACAGTCTGCTTCCTCCATAGAATAGGTATTTACAGAAAGGATCTCACCTTCTAAATTGGCTTTAAGACCAGAAGGATCCTCAAAATTACACAGTTTCAGGGATGCTCCTTCTGCATTAGAACAGAGCATCTTGACTCCCTGGAGATTTGCACACTGCAAAGAAAAGAGAAAAGTCCTGGTGGTAAGGTTCATAATTTTGTTCAAATTAGCTCAAACAGTAAAAGAAAAAATAGAAAAGGGGAAAAGGCTCAACTCAACACACTCATAATCAATTATTTTCTGTTTACAATAAAGGCTTTTCTAATCAAACGCAGTAAGAAATGGGAACATTTGAAAGAAATTTTTTTTTAAAGAACTGTTTTTAAAAAAATAAATGCAAATTAACAATAGCATGCTCATTTTACATGAAACATAATGGTGTAGATAAAGAAGTTGGGAGAGTCAGAACTATGCGTCTCTATCTCTATTTTTATAAACACACCTATGCATGACAATGAAATAGTCAAAATGTATGGGTAAGGAAGGCATACACTTGTTAGGGGTATGGATATTCTTATTACTATGGGAATCTTAATGTTCTAAGTTAAATTACTGATATTCTAAGATGCTACTACTGCCTTCAAGTCAGAGGTCAGAATACGAATGCCAGCATTTAAAGGCATTATTTAGCTACAAAACACTAACAAGATGCTTTTTGGGTCTTTCTGCACCAACCATGGCTAAACATTAGCAACCCTGAGCAGGCACATCACAATGCATAATGCAAGGCAGAGAGTAAAATGGTAGAAAATATATGTTTTAAGGCTGTTTTGTTTTGTTTTGTTTGAGACAAAGCCTCACTCCGTCACCCAGGATGGAGTGCGGTGGTGCTATCTCAGCTCACTGCAACCTCTGCCTCCCAAGTTCAGGTGATTCTCGTGCCTCAGCCTCCTGAGTAGCTTGGATTACAGGCATGCACCACCACGCCTGGCTAATTTTTGCATTTTTAGTAGAGACGGGTTTTCACCATGTTGGCTAGGCTGGTCTTGACCTCAAGTGATCTACCTTCCTCTGCCTCCCAAAGTGCTCGGTTTACAGGCTTGACCCACCTCATCCAGCCAAGAGTTTTAAATTATGTTCATTTATCTCAAAGAGTTTTTGACAAACTTTTTTTTTAGGGCTTAACACAAACAAAGATGCCTCTCGACATTCCACTAGTTAAAGACCAGGTCCTTCAAACTTTTTTTTGATGCTAGTCTTTTTCCTGTTTTGTTACTAACCTGACCCTTCATGATAAGACAGAATAAGAACAGTGAAAGTAACTAAAATGCATATTTGGTAGATTTTGTTACTAGCTCGGATACACGGCTTCATGGAGAAATAAGCTGCAGCTAATGAGTAAAACCCAAATTACAATAATTCAATAAATGACTACCAAAAGCAAGATGTTATTAATTCAAAAGACATACATGGTATTAATTCAAAAGACATACAGACATGGGCCTTGGTGGTAAGGAACTTAAAAGTTGTTAAAAATTAATAGATTTCATTGTTGGTCTGCATCTACCCTCTAACTTCAAATAAACACAGGTAACTGTCATGAATACATACATATACATACATATAAATATACACATATACAGAGAGAGAGGGAAAAAGCCACTGAGATGTTAACTTCCACAAACTGATGCATACCATATTTATTTCAAAATATCTATCAAATAATTCTTGAGCAGTAACATTTTCCCATTCCAGAAATGAGGTTGAATAGATTTCAAGGTTCCTTTCAGTTTTACCTTTATAATTTGCTTAAAATACGAGTCCTGACAAAGTACAGTATATTGAGGAGATCAGGAACTAATTCCAAGATTTAATTTCTTTTTAGTTGCTAAACCTTACAGGTCTATGTTTAATAAAGGATATCAAACCTGTAAAACCAAATTCATTTCACTTTCAGACCCTTTAGTCTTATATCAACATAATAAATTATCTGTTTTCAAGTAAAAGCTCCCATAAAAGACAGTTATAATTCCTGTCTCAAAGGCTCTTTGAGACTGTTCAATAGACTAAACATTTACTTTTCTCTTGTAGCCTAAAATGATACTTACGTCAAGCACTGATCCAGAAAGATCAGCTCGTTCAAGATTTGCACAGCAAAGATTTGCATGTGCAAGATTGCAGCGGCTTAAATTGGCCATTTTGAAGTTAATGTATCGAAGGTCCAAACGAGAAAGATCAGCACCACTGAAGTTCAAACCCTGAAATAAAAAAGCACAAATTGTCACCATAATTAAATCGTCTGTTTGTATTAAATTTACTTACTATAGCTAACCACCAAGTTTTTTTTAGAAGCAATTGGCAGTTCAGTTACTTGAAGTTTATTACAAAACATGATCAAAATGGACTTAGATACATGAAAGAAGTGTCCTTAAATAGGTTCCTCATAAAAGAAACTCTATCAACATATACATTAGAATATAGCCTGGCTATAATTCATTTATGTGTAGAAGTTTCTAAAGAGGTATCCCTGTTAGTCCTATACCTGCTAATAAGTATTTAAATCTAATTATATTTAAATTATTTTATTAATTCAATAATTCAAAACAGTTTATCAGGCAAAAATGAATACTGTGGTCTTTAAAATCTGAAATGCTACAGTACACATAAGTAACGTACCTGCCACTGATCGGACCATATATTGCAAATGTACAAATAATTACTTTTAAAAAACTGCTGCAATTTCCATGCATTATTCATAAACTGCTGCATGAGGTATAATTAGGCAATTTAAAAAGGCTATTATTGCATCTCTTTTTGGTTAACCATTTCAGAACTAAATCAATGCTATGACCCATAATTAAATTAGATCTTGCACATAAAAGAAAAATAAAGCAAAATAACCCCAAAACACTAGAAGAATGTAAAATTTTATTTTGCTGATAGAAATAATTCATGTAATTCATGTAAAATTCATGTTAATTACCTGGCATCGCAGTTCTGACTTGGTTGGAGTTGCTAGCAAAAATCGGACAAATTCCTTTCGGGATATTGGTGAATGATCCTCCGGTGGCTGAGAATTCTTGAAAAAGATATTAAGAAATTAGTGGAGTCTTTTGGGAGATAGCTACAATATATGTAACAGTGGCTAATGTAAAAACAGGCTTACCTTTATTGCCACTTCCAGGTGTTCAATCAATGAGTCAATACCAAAAAACCTTGCTTCTTCTAACACACCTATCAGAACAAAAATGATTCTGAAACAACTAATTTAGTGAATGTATTACAGTCATTTTAAATTTAGTTAACATAATTTTAACATTTAATTGACTTTTTGAATGGAGCAGATCTGAACATGTTTGCCACAAGTATCTTTGACATAATGAATCAGAAAATGATGGAAATGAATAAAAATTTAAAAAGTACAAAAAAGTATAATTCAGAAATCTTATAGGAGAATAAATTTTAAAAATATTGGTAAATACTAAAAGAGGTTTCATTTATCATTTACTTTAACTTGGTAAAAAACAATGTACATCCTTTACATGACTTGGTATGTTTACTTATTCTAATCTGTTAATAAACATCATCAGAATGTGTGGGAATACATTTGAGTTCCATTATCTTTCAAATGAGAAGACCTCAATCAGTTGGCTGTTGACTTGGTAAAAAACTACTTAGAACTCTGGAATTACAAAGAAAGTATCAGACATAATCCCTCCCTTCAAACACAAGCTAATAAGGTAAGTAGATACCGAAAACCACAAGCCGTTATTTGGGAAGAATAATACAATCTTTTCTGTGAAAACCAAACTCTATGGTCGATAATACAATTGTAAAACAAAGGTCATCCAAGGTACAGCATCCGGCTACTACTCTGGCATACAGGGTCCACACTTCCCCTTCAAGAGGCATCCAAAGATTATGCCATTCTGGTCGGATATATATCCCCGGTGGAAACCCAACATATTATAAAAGAGGTTCTTGTGGGCCACGCTCTCAATTTGCCAAGATCTGAGTAAAGCAGAACTCTTAGGGAATGCAGCCAGGATGCGTTTCTAATTCTAGGTTTAGAATTAAATCTTTAAAACATCCAGAGAAGCCTCAGAAATACAAAAGACAGGCTGGGCACGGTGGCTCAACATCTGTAATCCCAGCACTTTCGGAGGCTGAGGCGGGTGGATCACTTGAGGTCAGGAGTTCGAGACCAGCCTGGCCAACACATGGTGAAACCCTGTCTCTACTAAAAAAAAAAAAAAAAAATACAAATATTAGCTGGGCATTGTGGTGTGTGCCTATAATCCCAGCTACTCAGGAAGCTGAGGCAGGAGAATCACTTGAACCCAGAAGGCACAGTTTGCAGTGAGCGGAGATCACGTCATTGCACTCCAGCTTGGGTAACAGAGTGAGACTCTGTCTCAAAAAAAAAAAAAAAAAAACAAAATCTGGATTTGAATCCCAGCTCTGCCACTCACTACTTTTTGGTGTTAGTGAAATTACTGTAGATTGTTTTAAAGCATATAATTACTTGGGCAATCTGTGGGCAATATAAAGAGTTTGGATGGAAACTGTACTAATTAAAAACAATGCTTTATAAAATGAATCCAGCAGAGAGCTCTGCTTTTTGAACACTTGCACAAATAAAAGAAATAGTTGAGAAACATGAAAAAGAAAAAACTAGCAAATCTTGGTAATAGCTTGGTTTGCAGATATGTGACAGAGCATGGATAAATATATTTCTGATGTTATTTTCTAGGCAAGTAGGATACAAAATGCTATCAATAATCTGAAGAAAAACTAAAATGGGAGAAATAGAAAGCAACAAGAATTTAGTTGAAAAGTTATAGAACTAGCTAAAAGGGTCAAATAATGTCTTTTTTTTTTTTTGCAATAGGTACATGTTAAAGGGAATATAAAGTTTGTTATGGCAACACTAGAAGTTAGTGGGTGTTTTGTATTTCACTACAGAAACTGTAAGCTAGCAGTCCTCAGGCTGATTCTGATGTGTTCAGCATGTAATGTTTTCAAAATAAAAACATGTCACATAAAATTTTAGATACCCAGGTTTCTTCAAAAACCAAGGTTCTGGCACTCTACGTCTGTCCACATTGCACATGGCAATGATCTGCTGAAGCTGGCAGGCATGTGACCTCAAGATCGCCAACTGGGCCGGGCGCGGTGGCTCAAGCCTGTAATCCCAGCACTTTGGGAGGCCGAGATGGGCGGATCACGAGGTCAGGAGATCGAGACCATCCTGGCTAACACGGTGAAACCCCGTCTCTACTAAAAAAATACAAAAAAAACTAGCCGGGCGCCGTGGCGGGCGCCTGTAGTCCCAGCTACTCGGGAGGCTGAGGCAGGAGAATGGCGTGAACCCGGGAGGCGGAGCTTGCAAGTGAGCTGAGATCTGGCCACTGCACTCCAGCCTGGGCGGCAGAGCGAGACTCCGTCTCAAAAAAAAAAAAAAAAAAAAAAAAGATCGCCAACTGCTTACCACTCCTCAAGTACTAACATCACATCAACTTCAGTCACTTAGAGGCCTATTAGCATCCAAATGTGCAACCAGTGTTTTATAAGGGCTTTTGTCTACATCACCTCCATGAACCTTCACAAAAATCTTGTGATGTAGATAGTCGAGAGTGCTTTTAACACTCATTTTTCCAATATGACTCAGAGAAATTTTCCCCAAGTTAGTCTCCCTAAGTTAGCAAATTGTAGAATCAAATCTCTAATTGAGAATTATGATTGCAAGTCATGATTTGCCCTCTTGACTACTCTAGTTCTCACATAATGTGGAGAATATCCAGAACAACTTGGAGCCAAGTTACATTCATAATTCAATTTTTAAAAAAGGAAACAACAAAATCGTTTAAAGTCACTTGTCATATAGAATCTATATCAGTTTAGAATATAAAGTTGATGTGTATGGCTTAGATATTTACCTATATGTACAAAGACTACCTACCTGAAGGACCACCTGTCCGTGCCTAAATCTATTTCTACACCTATATACACTCATATACATGAGAAAACATCTAGTTTAAAAAATAGAAAAAAAATATACTTTTACTTTATGGAAATACACTGTCACTGAGTGAAACAAAGTTAAAATCTTAAACTTACAAAAATGTGAGTAGTTACATAATTATATTGAAAGTCTACATAAACTCACCCAATAAATTAATGCCATCATTTACAATGAGCTGTCCATGACGCAAGTAGTTCAAAATGGGTTCAAAGTACTCAGGACTTCGGTCAATTAAGAAAGCTCCTCTATGATCTTGCTTATTTCCCCAGACACCTGTGTTACCATTATAATAAAGAAAGTACCCCATAAACAAAAAATAAAGTCAGAAATGTATGAGGAAAAAATTGCTTAATATATCAGTAAGTTTTTACTCTTAAAAACTGACATAATTAGTAAGTACAGAAAGTAGGGAGTTATGAAGTCAGCACAGATACAAAACAGGTAAGACGAAATGTGAAACCAACGTATTACACTCACCTTTGTCCTTAAACATGTGGGCCAGCATACTGTCAGGTTCTTTATTCACTAAAGTGCTCCTAAGAATTCAGGGAAAAAAATTGATTTCTCCATTTGTCTTTATAAACAAACATATTTAAGTCAAGAGTATACTCGATCCCAGCTGCTCTCTCAAAAAGATGCATGCTACAACCTGGTAGGAGTAACGCTGGGAAACAAAAACGTGCAGTAAGTTGCCATTTATCAGATCCCTTCTAATCGGGTACTTCCTTTGATTTAAACATTGTTTTAGTTTCCTTTGCTTTAAATACTTCTCTGTCTATCCTGTTAGCAAACTATTACATAATAATATTCTTGATCTTCCAAACTTACATTTTTCTGCCCTTTAATAAAAGCAGTTGTAGCCTCTACAAATTTCAGTACTGTTAATTTTTACTTATATTGTGTATCTATTACTCAATATCTAAAAAGCATGTTTTAAAACACTGAAGTAATGCCTTTTATGCTTTCTCAGGAATGAACCATGTTTTTACTTTTTTCTTCAAAAAAACTTATAAAAAATGGTTTCAGATCACACAGTATATTTAAGCAGCATTTGAGTATCTTTTTAGGGAATCAGCAAATTGAAGAACAAATGGTACACAGTGCTCCTTTTGCATTCTCTTTCTCTCTAACACACATACACACACACCTACCGTGTAGTTGTAAAGTACCGCCCTCCAACATTTAATGTCAGCCAGTCTGTGTGGAATCCTAACAATCCCTCAGGAGGCTTAGAATCTGTCTGAGGATCTAGAGATGACATGTAGAAAATAATACAAATATTAAGATTGGGGATTCTGGGAAGATGGTAATGGCATAATTTTTAAAACTGAATACACACATAATAAAAGCATACCAGAGCTACTAGGACAGCAATACCCAAACCCACAGACTGCATCTAAAACAACACTAGGTGATAAGGTAGTCCCACCAATACCAACAGCTATATGAGCAGCATGCTTTCAGCGCCTGTGAAAGAAAAAGCAGAGAGATGCAACAGGGTATATGATGAACCCATGAATGTCAAAGCCATCCATAGACACTGACTTCATTGCTTAATAAGTTCGGCTGAGAACAACAGATTGAGATCACCCCAAAAGTGGGTGATGCAAGTACTTTGCAGTAAGATCTGATAGGGCTGAAAATAAACTCTCAAAACCAAATGGTCAAAACTCCCTTCTATGGACAAAGCCCCACACTGATAACATGCTGGGAAAATAATCCAAGCTGAATGCAACAAAGACAACAGAGACTAAAAAAAAAAGGACTCCAGACGAAAGTTAAGAGGTCTAATAGACCAGGATATATCAGAAAATGAGTTCTGTACGTTTTTAACACTTCACAAAAACAACAGAAAAGGGAACTCTAGAGCCATGAAATTAGAAAAACTGTCCTGTCAGCCCTCTTTTCAAGTTAAGAAAAACTAACTTCACATAAAAATGAGCAATACAAAAGGATTGATCAAATGTAATATAAAAGTGTTAAAATAATAATAATAATGTCCTTACAGATAATGAAAACATGCCAGAAATACCCACAAAATAGATCAAAATTATAATCTAATATTCCAAAACATGCTAAAATAAGTTTATACAAGGTATAAAATAACAATATAAACCAGGATTTACAAATTCAGAAATGAGTAGCAAGAATTCCCAAGAGAATTAGAAATAAAAGAAAAACGATTTTTAAAATAAAGACTAAAGCAAAAGAAATACAAGAGTGATTAAACACAATAGACAGTGACTTAAGGGAAAGAAAAGGTAAAAAAGAGAATAGCTTGAAAAATTAAAAAGAAACGGCCACACATGGTGGCTCATAACTGTAATCCTTTGGGAGGCCGAGGCAGGTGGATTGCTTGAGTTCAGGAGTTCGAGACCAGCCTGGGCAACAGGGCAAAACCCCAAAACCCCATCTCTACAAAAAATACAAAAAAATTATCTGAGCATGGTGGCACACATCTGCAGTCCCAGCTACTGGTTGGGGGCTGAGGCAGGAGAATCACTTGAACCCAGGAGGTTGAAGCTGCAGTGAGCCAAGATCACACGACTGCACTACAGCCTGAGTGACGAAGTGAGGCCCTGTCTCAAAAAAATAAATAAAATACAAAGAAAGGAAAAGAAAGTTTTAAATGTAAAAGACAAGTGTAAAAGATCCACCATACATACAATACAGTCCTGAAAGAAGGAAATCAAATCAAAGTGAACAAAATAAAAATGTAAACTTCAAGAAAACTGTACTGAAATTTAAAAATACATACACTGGAAACTATATATTGAAAGGATCCATCACATACTGAGAAAACCAATCCAGAACAACTCAGAACACCAAAAAATATTCTACTAAAATTACTATACTTTAAAGAAAGAGAAATAACCTTTGGGTGATCTATGAAAAATAATCACATAAGAAAGATCAGATTTTTTGAGACCAACACCTCAAGCCAGAATAAAATGCAGTAACATATTTAAGATATTCAAAGAAAAATGATGTGAACCAAGGATTTTTCAATAGCTTCGCTGAGGTATAATTAACATAGAACAAATTACACATACTAAAGTTTATAATAAGCGTTGACATATAATTTTATACCAAAATCATATAAGGATGGTGGATGGTGGATGGCAATGGCATCTTGCCACTGGAAGATGTCAGAGACTATTGTTCTCATAGTTTCTTGGAGAGAAATCTACTGGAGAACAAGTTTCAGATAACCACTGGAAACATAACAAAAGGATGGAGGTAAATGTACGCTTGAAGAAGTAAAACTACATGAGAGTATAAAGGGAGACAGTATGGTATACAATGGCTGTATGTTGTGACAATGCAGAAACAATACAATTATTTTTAAGTAAGGGGAGAAAGGATTTAGCACATGAAAAACATTTAACTGTTTTTAGTAATTATATTGGTACTGAAAGTATTGGGTTTGTTACGCTGACATTTTTAGATGTGTTCTGTGTCGGGTATAGTAAATGAGTAATTACGTGACATTATAATTCTATTAGTCCCTGTGTCCCTGAAAGTCAGTATTATTGATATAGAAAAAGGAGACACAGATGTAAGAACAGAAGAGGAAAAGTAAAAACCTTATAATCCTTAATATAAACTTTAAGTATTAGTATGAACCCATGAGTTATTTCATCTGTCCATATTTTGTTATATATGATACATAAACTTTACATCCTATAACATATATACAAATTTTATCTCTACCTATATATTTTCAATTCTGTCCACCAAAAGGCATAGCAACAATGATGAACCCAATAGCAAGGAGCCTCCCTAGCACCCAGGTTTGTCTTGGAAAGACACCTCCCACTAAAAAAAATCAAGGCTTGTTGGAAAAATGTTGATCCAGGTCTGAGACAGGAAAAGGCTTTAAGATGAACACCTGTTATTCCAGATAATAAGAAAGCTATAAAATCCAACAGGGCTTATTAAAAAGACCTGAAGAGATTTCCAGTGGCCAAAAATTAAGATAATCTGAACATCAACAAATGCAGAGGATGAAAATATACCAAATATTTTAAAATCCATCAGTTAACAATTTAAAAAAAAACCTGAATTGATCATTTTTTATTGTGTTTGTATGCAGTGGACCAATTAAGTGATCGTTGCCTGCCAATCACTGTTAGGCCAATGGATAAAAGAAGATGAGGAAAAGTTCTTACTCACAGTTTTAAGGTAGAGACAGACAGACAAGAGTATGCACTTACTTCTAAGTTGACAATTGCCTGTGCATCAATCCTGAGAACTACTTCCACTCACCAAATACAATTAGTATGATGCTTTAAAAAATACTTAAATATTCAGAGTGTTGACTGTATGGATCTAAATAAATCAAATACTTTATCTTACTTTTGGCCTTTTCTTTTGAGATATACAACTATAAGCCTTCTTCCAAATCAAAGGGTAGTGTGTGTGCACACCCGTGTTTGCGGTTGGTAAGTTATTTTTTGACTGATCTGATCACTGTGAAATACTGTCAAACACTACTTATGCAAGCAATATTTACTCACAAATATGTAATACAACGTAGAAAAATTTTGACATTTACTATCAAAGAAAAAATTTTGAAACAATTGTTTCTAAAATCAAAACTACCTTACTATGTTACAGTTAATGAATATGTACACCTCAAAAGCATTTTAAAGGCATGTAAAAGATGAAGCATCCATAACAAACTACGATCATATAGTAAAAAATTTAACACATACACCCAATGTAGAATCAAAAAGTGTGAAGATCTGAATACAGCCATAAGATCATTTTTATTGTTTAAGCTTAATAGCCCCATTTAAAGTAATTGCCATTCCATCTCTTTTTTTGGCAGATAAAATTGGCTTTTAAAGTCACTTACCAATAAATGGCTCTCCTTCACAAACAAACAAAACATCATCATCCCTGGGGAAATCAAAATTTAAAAAGCAACCATCAAAATCTAAAAATCACATTAATTATCTGTTGCTTATAGGAACTATTCCTTAGAATTATATAGACAATAGGTTTTGCTATCAATCTAGACTGCAAAGAAGCTAAGTTTCCAATGCTTTGTTTAGCTCCCTGAACTTAACTGTCTTTGAATTTAAATTCAAAAATAAGATTTTGCACATGAAAGTACTTTTGAAATGGGGGGGAAATCTCACTATACAAATTATGTGAGTTCAGCTTTCTTATCAACTGAGAATGAATAATTATGCTCAAAGGATAGATTAAAGCCACAGCTAACTCCTCTTTTTTTCTTTACATTTTTTTACCCCTAAATCATTAGCTGTTGTGTGCTTTGGAGATGAAATAAACTATCATATTAAATCTAGGAAAAATATAGCTGGAAGTAACTCTGCTGTCAGTGTTTACCCACTACAGATCCACCATATACCCAAATGTAAATGGTTGCACATAACCCATAGTTCTAGACAATCAGTGTACATCCTCTTCTTCAACCCATTACACCAGATACTGTATTGTGAACCCAAAACGAATAAGCAGATATTTTATAGCTCAGAAGGCTTCAGTTATAACCTTCCATTGTAGAAGTTTTTATTTCCTATAGGACATCACAGGACACATTAAATTTTTCTAAGAAGCAGAGTTTGTGCTTGTTAAGGAGAAAGTTAGGTTGATGAGGATCATCATCCAACAATGTGACTCAGTTTTCCTTAGAAACTGAAAGAAGCTGGGAGATACATATTGAAAAACTCAGAAATTATCCTAATTTATTTGGATTTAAAATGTAGTATATAGTATTTCCTACTTGTTCGCCATGCCAATTTACTTTTTTCAGATTAGTATAAAAATCTGTTTTTTTTTTTCATTAACAAAACCCAACTAGCTGTATGACCTGAGTGAGTCCTCAGCTTCACAGGTAATTCGTTTCCTCGTCTGTAAAATGAAGGGTCTAGAACTGATTAACTGCAAAAGCAGTATATTATATTGAAAGGTCATTTCGATCTGGATTTATACAGAGACTTTGTATACTATTGTAAGTTAAGCATCATTATCTTCACATCATTGATTAAAAAAACTCATGCTTTGCCAATCAAATGGTATAACTCAGGCAAAGCAATTATAATTGGCATAGTCAACACTTAATTTGTGTTCCCTTTACCATCTTCTTTGTTAAGCATCTTCCTGCTCCAAAATTCTCTGACCTCGTGAAGACGAAGTAAGGTGAACTACACACTTGTTTTAAAGAGATGAATCTGCCTGGGATATTTAAAGAACAAACAAATAAGTCTATAATTATGGTGGATCACTGGTGATATCTCCACTTAGAATTATATCATATTTATAAAGTTTTCACAAAATCTGGCCTTTGTAATATTTATAAAATGCAAAGTATTTCTTAGGAAATGATTAACAAGCAGGTGCATATAAAAGTGAAGAGATGAATTAGATTTCTAATGTTAAAAAACTGCATGCCTTATTAGATCCTTCTCTAGTACCACAAAGAAGAAATTCTTCATAGCCATACATGAACTATGCAGAAAGACTATCAGCATACTGAAATGTATACTAAGGGTTTTCTAGCTGATCAATACAGCTTAAGCCCAAATGATTTAAATTCCAAAGAGCAAATTCTAGGTAATCACTTGCCAAAATCCTGTATTCTTAACAGTGATTAAACTACTGCTTAAGGGAAACAGCATAGCACCAAGAAGTTGAGGCACACTGTTGACAGCTTATAAAAAGGTGAAGGTTACCTGATCAAAGCAATATCATCAATCAGTCCACCTTTCCCATTATATACACTGGTGGCTTTTATGCCGAGTTTACTGCTGGCCACAGAAAGCAAATCAGATAAAGTTCCATATACAGCAACCACCTGTAAATACACCAGATTAATATGAACAACTTATTTAATAAATGTTATCCCAACAAGTTACAAACCATCACAGTAAAACAGGGCTAAAAAGAGTATCATATAAAAGGAGACTTCAAGAGGTTCTTAACAGTGCCCCCTTTTCTTCTATGACTCATTTATTCACTTAGTGCCTAAAACTGCCGAATCCTAAACTAGAACATAAGAAATCATCTCTGACCAAAACAATCTACAGTCCTAAGGTGTGTTAAATAGCGCTCCAGTTATGAAGATAGACCTACACTTCAATCTAGAGTCTGACATTTTCTAGCTGTCAACTTGAGTCAACCTATTGATGCTTCTGTTGCTTTAACTAAAAATGATGAAAATAGTAGCACCTACTTCAGAAGGTTATTACGAATTCATGCATAAGAGCTTAGCGAAGAGACTGAGACCTAGTAAGTCCCTATTATGTTGTCCTTTTATTATTTATTTATTTGAATGGTGCACCCTTAGGAGTCCACTGGTGCTGTTTATTATATCATTATCTACATCAACTACCATAGAAAATATAACTTCCTACCTCATTTATTTAATTCTTCATTAACTAAGCCAGATTTTAGCATCTAACATTAAGAACAGAGCAAACAGCTGGGTGATAATGAATTGATCTGTCCTGCTGTGAATCCAGCATTCTGATACATATGTAAGATACATGCAACTGTTTAAGCAGGGGGGCTGACAATCTCTACATGTAAGTGAATTTTGTGCCCTGGTCCTAACTGTAACTATGGGTTCCCAGCGGCTGAGTTGTACAGTTGCACCATTATCAGTTATGCCCTCTGAGAGTTAGGAATAAAAAGTAGGAGAGGGTCGGGCGCAGTGGTTCACGCCTATAATCCCAGCACTTTGTGAGGCTGAGACGGACAGAGCACTTAAGGCCTGGAGTTTGACCAGCCAGACCAAAATGGAGAAACCCTGTCTTTACTAAAATACAAAAATCAGTCAGGTGTGGTGGCACATGCCTGTAGCTACTCCAGAGGCTGAGGCATGAGAATTGCTTGAACCCGGGAGGCAGAGGTTGCAGTGACCCAAGGTTGCACCACTGCACTCCAGCCTGTGTGACCGAGCAAGCCTCTGTCTCCCCCACAAAAAAAAGAAAAAGAAGTACGTGAAGAGCTAAACACGAAGCACAATCAGCTAGCTCATGGACGTCCCAAGATCATTATGTCAAGATGCCATATGAAGTGAGCACTAAGGCTGGTCCTCTGTCCACCAGTGACTGGAATACAGTGGAGAGTTTCTAGTTAAATAAATAAAGTAAATGGAGGCCATAGAAAAAGCTGCTTGATAACAAAGAGTGTGCAGTTTTTCAAAAGCAGAGTACTCAGATTCCAACTTTTTTCTCTTGGATCAGAAGGATGAAAGAGAGAAGAGTGCTGGGGCATTTTGGAAAGTGTTGAAGGCGAGAAAAACTTAAGTGGAACCAAGTGCATTATTAAAAATAACGCATAACCCAAGTGTCTATAAGCAGGTAATTGTATAAATATGGTATAGACATACAACTGAATATTATTCAGCAATAAGAAACAATGAGGCCAGGTACAGTAGCTGATGCCTGTAATCCCAGCACTTTGAGAGGCTGAGGAAGGTGGATCGCTTCGAGATGTGCCTGGCCAACATGGTGAAACATGGTCTTCACAAAAAAAAAACACAAAAGGAAGCAAGGATGGTGGCACATCCCTGTAGTCTCAGCTGCTTGGGAGGCCAAGGTGGGAGGATGACCTGAGCCTGCCAAGTCAAGGCTGCAGTGAGCCAAGATCACACCACTGTACTCCAGCCTGGACATGATGGGACGGAAAAGAAAAGGAAAAGAGAAAGGAAAGGAAAAAGAAAAAAAAGGGGAAAGGAAAGGAAAGAAAAAAGAAAATGAAAGGAAAGGAGAAGAGAAGAGACATGAATTCTGACACGTTAAAACATGGATGAACCTTTGTGACAGTATGCTAAATGAAGTAAGCCAATAAGAAAAGGATAAATATTCTAAGATACCACTCACATGAAAGTACCCAAAACAGGCAAATTCATAGAGATAGAAAGCAGAATAAAGGTTACCAAGGCATAGATGGGAATGGAGAGTTATTTCTTAATGGGTACAATTTCTGTTTGGGATGATGACCAAGTACTGGAAATAAACAGTGGTGATGGTTACACACATTGCGAATGTAAACAATGTCAATGAATTACACATTTAAAAAACGGTTAAAATAATAAATTTTGTTCTATCTTCTATCACAATAAAAAAATAATGCAAAGCACTAGGCGCAGTGTCCTACACACAGCAGGCTTGCCACAAATAATTAAAGCCTGAGTAAAATATGTCCCCCATATTTCCTATGATTGTTCACCTCTGCAACACAGTGAGGAATTCTGTAATTGCATTATACACATTCCTGGGAAAAAGGTAAGAGAAATATAGTACCTAGGGCATTGCACATGGCAAAGCTGGGGTTGTGTTAAGGCAAAGAGCATGAAGAGAGTAAAGACAGAGAAGAGAGAAGCAAACATGCAAAGGAGCAAGAGATTGACCAAAGCAGATGCAAAACAACTTCCGCAGTCAGAAGGTACTGAGAGGAGGGTAAGAAGCACCTCTCTCCCAATTCAGTGTTCTTGGCATAGTCGCCATTATACAAATAATTTTCTAAATCTTTCGTTTCCCTCTTATTTACCTCTGGCCCTTGTATCTCAATATGGCTTTCTTTTGCCTGATATCCCCTCCTTGCCCTAACATCAACTTTCTTCCTCAGTATCTCTCTCACTGCTCTCTCATCCATACCAAAAAACAGATGCAAGTTGAATGCACCTGCCTGTATTATCCTTCTGTGATTAACATAATATTATAGCTTAAGATCTTATATGACTTATTCAAAATACACTAACTTGAATTGTCGTTTACTTCTATAGGATTGACTTGGTTTTTCTGTGGGTTAGCTGTCTTCCGATGAAAATAAAGGCCACCTGCCATGTTTTAAAGCTGTGCTGTCCAATGTGGAAGCCACAAGCTTCATGAGTCTATTTAAATTTTAATGTAATAAAATTAAAAGTTAAAATGCAGTTCTGTCACACTAGCCACATTTCAAGTGCTCAACTGCCACACTGGCTAGTGGTTTCCATACTGAATAGCACAGATTTCCATCATCTCAGTAGTTCTATCAGACAGTGCCATTCTGAAGAGCAGAATAAAATGAAAAAGAAGGAAAAAAACCCACTATTTTAATTCTATTAGGCTTTCCCATGACATAGGAACCCAAAGTCACAAATTGATGAAATACAACTCAAGACCTGTTTGTTGTTTTATTCAGAGGGTTAGGATGTTGCCATCTTCCATTTCTTCCCCACTGAAGTCAAATGTGACCAGATGAGAGAAAAAAAAATCACACATACTATTTGGCACGGACTATTCTCAAGGCAGTCAAAGTACAATAGGTGTCTCCTTGAAGGCTGTAAAACTACTAAAGGAGCACAGTCTAGGTACAAACTGAATTCAACTTTTATTTTATTGCCACTTAAATCAATCTTAATAAAGTATCAAAAACAATTTACCACATCACTAAGTATTTTCTAATCTGGCTGTCTGCCTGGATCCTAAAGGTCCAGTAAAAATATTAATTTGCAAAAAGTTGCTATGAATTCTGTGAACAGAGGTGACTACCCCTTGGTAAAGCTGATAAGCAGCACTAAAGAAGTACATCCCTGAGTTGTTCTACTAATAACCGCCATAGGTTCAAACTGAAGGATCCACGTAGCTAAATGGTACATTCCCTGGCTTATAGCAGGTCTTTGATAGTATTTCTTGAAAGTTGAGTGTTGAACTAGGACACGCCTTTTTTGTGTAACAATCAGTCATATTCATTTAAGACAGTCACACTGTCATTAGGGTAAAAAAATACACAGTATAAATGCAATTCTAAAGCAATCTGGGCACAGTGGCTCATGCCTGTAATGCTGGCACTTTTTGGAAGGCCAAGGTAGTAGGATCACCTGAGGTCAGGAGTTCAAGACCAGCCTGGCCAACATAGCAAAACTGTGCCACCACACCCAGCTAATTTTTACATTTTTAGTAGAGACGGGGTTTCACCATGTTGGCCAAGAGGATGTCGATCTCTTGACCTCGTGATCCACCCACCTCAGCCTCCCAAAGTGCTGGGATTACAGGCCTGAGCCACCACGTCCAGCTGAGTTTTTTGTTTTATTTTGTTTGTTTTCCAAATTTGTTACAATGAACCTTTATTACTTTTGTAATAAGGGGGGAAAGTTTTCATTTATTTTAAGGTCTCCATAGCTCCAGATACTAGTTCTACAAATAAAATTATTTTAACAGTTTACAATCAGGCAGTTAACAATTTCCTTTAAGTGAAATGACCAAAGGGTAGTCAATTAGAGAAAACAGAATTAAAATTAATACAAAGAATCTTATAGTTCTAGAAATTTGAAAATTTCCCTTAATTTGCGCCAATATACTTATTTTCACTTGGAGGGCTATTCTTGACATTTGTTTTCCAACTAGTCATTCGAGCATACTAACAATACCAAACAAATAAAAAGGAGTTATATTGTAATACTAATATTCACATATTCAAAATCTCTGTATTTTAAACTAATTAGAAACCAGATTTTAAAATATGTATCAGCATAAATTTGTCATACATATAGAAAAGATTAAGTTAGATTGGCACATGTATTCTTTATATAACAACTCTGTTGAGAAAGACGAATGATAAAAATCTTGTGTATCATGGGCATAAGCTCCAGTGAGTATATACTAAGTTTGTTGTTGTCCTCATACTGAGCCAAAGAAATCATAAAATGATAGTGCTTACAAAGATCATTTGCTTTCTATGTGTTGTCTCCACCATGTGGGCCTGATGTTTCCATGTCACTGTGATTATCTACTTTAATAACTTAGGCCCTAAGAACAGAAGCATTTTACAGAGTAAATTGAGAAGCATGTCTATTAAAGTTCATGATGACTGTATTATACTACTGCTCAGAGTCAATTCTTTTTAAATTTCAGATCCCATGACAAGTGAAAGCTGTCTATGAGTTGGAAGGTAAAAGGACACCATGTCTAGTAGGATTGGCTAGTTTTAATTTGCCTTTAAACACAATTTTCAAATTGTAACCTATATTATTTAAATTTAAAAATTAAAACCTGCACACGTACATAAAGTATTTTTTCTTCTTTACCCACAATATTTATTACATAATACACAAGGAATACTTGTTGAATTTATGCAGGCTGATTTACCTAACAAAATCACCAATCACAATTAATAGCTAAATGCAGAACTCAATTTTCTCTACCTATACTTTTAGTCAAATACATTTTAAATATTTACATGAGGTGATTCTTTAAAAGGTGAGATAATTAACTCTACGGTGAAAAAAGAAAATATTTAAAATGGAAAATGTTGACAATACCAAGTGCTGGAGTAGTTGTAGCCCAATGGGGAAGGTTCATGCAATGCTGGTGGGAATATAAATTACTGCAATGACTTTGAAAAAAATCTGGCATTATTTTATAAAACTGAATATTTACATAACTTAACACCCAATAATTACAACTACGTGTCTATACCTTAGAGTGGTGGTTCTCACATGTGTGATCCTGTCACCTAGAGCATCTGAATCACATTTCACCTGCAAATTAAAAATGCACATTCCTACCCCATCCCAGACCTGCTGAATATTAACCTTTGGGGATGAAGCCCAGCGGTTTTCTCAAATCCTCCTCCTCCTTCAAGTGACTCTGATGCATGCTAAAGTTTGAGAACTACTTCCCTAGAAAAACGCTTGCTGCTGTGCACCAGGATACATATATAGAAATATTCATGACAGCACTGTTAATTTAACAACAAAATATAAAGAAAATAACCTAATGTCCACTGACAGTATTTATATAGCATGTACTTTAATAAAGCAGTAAAAATGAATAAATTATCACTATGTCAGATATTATGGTTAGAACAGAATTATACTGAATGAAAAAAGCAAGGACTGGCCTGGCATGGTGGCTCATGCCTGTAGTCCCAGCACCTTGGGAGACTGAGGACAGAGGACTGCTTGAGGTCAGGAGTTTGAGACCAGCCTGGGCAATATAGAAGACATTGTCTCCACAAAAAACTATATACAGTATAATATCAATTTGAGATACAGTATGTCCCGAAGCTGATTTTTTAAAAATGGCTAGGCGCAGTGGCTCACGCCTGTAATCCCAATACTTTGGGCGGCCGAGGCAGGCAGATGAGGAGGTCAGCTGAGACCAGCCTGACCAACATGGTGAAACCCCGTCTCTACTAAAAATAGAAAAATTAGCCGTGAGTGCTGGCAAGCTCCTGTAATTCCAGCTACTCAGGAGGCTGAGGCAGGAGAATCACTTGAACCCAGGCCGTCAGAGGTTGCAGTGAGCCAAGATCGCGCCACTGCACTCTAGCCTGGGCAACAGTGCGAGACCCTGTCTTAAAAAAAAAAAAAAAGTAATTTAGTTATGCATATATATGTGACAAAACTATTGATTTAAAAACACACACACACAGCAAAGAGAAAAACAAAACAGAGGTACAGGAAAGTGGATGAGCACATTATGTTATTGATAACATGCTACTTCTCAGGTTGTCTGGCAGACTTACAGATATTTTCTATATTATGTTCCTCTTAATTTTTATGTACATTCTTTATTGTATTCTTTACTATGTATCAAATATATTAAGAAATGTTCAAGCTTAAAAAGTGGGCTCTCACTAGGTGGTTACTAATGTTTAGACTTCAGAGGCAGAGGTTCACATAAAATTTTCACCTTCCTCCAACTCTAACAACGTCATGGATTCGAACTGGCATACTTACTACCAACAACACATTTCTTTTTCATTCTTTGTTGTTGTTGTTGTTTTAGAGATGGGATCTCACTCTGTTGCCCAGGTTCGTCTTGAACTCCTGAACTTCAGCAATCCTCCCACCTCAGCCTCTCAAAGTGCTGGGATTACAGGCATGAGTCATTGTGCCTGCCCCCAACAACATGTTTCTGACCTAACACCAAAACCTGAAAAAAAGTTATTTCTTGGACCAAGAATGAAAACACGGTACAGAATGAAAGTATTTCCTACCCTGTTTGCCATGTTTGGCATGATGCCACGTACTCAGAAGGCATTTACTAAGTGTTCACTGAGTGAATGAATGAATGATGAATTAATCAGTATACAAAAGGCCTAGGACTTGCACAGCTCATTAATGAATATTCTGAAGTAAAAAAAGCACTCTGTGTTCAAGACATGCAGAAATTCTGCACTGACATTAAGTTGCTCAGAAGCCGCACACTGCATTCAGATGCGCAAGTCCCCATTTCAATTTCCTTAATGCCAACTCTTACAGGGAATATTAAAAAGAATAATGAAAATGTTGAGGCACATGGAAAAAGGATGACAGGCACAACATAACTGACTCTTTTGGAGCAGTTTTAAAAAACAACAAAAAAACCCTCAAAATTTAAATTAAAGATTCCAGTGATTAGAACTAAGGCCTTCAAATGTTTCTGACCACACACCCCAATGGTAACACACTTTTGGGCATGTGCTCAAACATCTGTATATTTATGTAGTTACAAACCACATTCCACTATTAGAAAGTACATGTTTTCCCAAATGATGAGGACTTTTAGTGATCTGGACTATGAATCAGCCAGTAAGAATCTCCTAAATATTTATCATTAAATTTAGTGAAATTCTGCCAAATACAGGATTGACTTTAAACATCAAAATAAGCTGGGTGTGGTGGCTCATGCCTGTAATCCTAGCACTTTGGGAGGCCAAGGCAGGTGGATCACCTAAGGTCAAGAGTTCAGGACTAGCCTGGCCAACATGGTGAAACCCTGTCTCTACCAAAAATACAAAAATTAGTCCCAAGTTATGCAAGAGGCAGAGTCAGGAGAATCGCTTTAACCTGGAGGGTGGAGGCTGCAGTGAGCTGAGATCATGCCACTGCACTCCAGCCTGAGTGGAAGAACAAACAGCTGTATCAAATAAAGAAATAAATAAATATAAAGATAAAAGTAAAAAACAAAAACCAAAAAATAAAATCAGAAAAGAAAAAAAATCTGAAGCCATTTGTCTTCATGTCCTAGAAAGTATTTCTAAATATCTTGCTAACTAGGATGACTCATCCTATCAATGGCTAATATTTCAAAGAATAACATACACTTAGGGAGAGGCTGATTATTAATAGCAATTAATAAATAGGACTTCAACTAGTCTTCTTTAAAACTCAGCACTGTTTCAACTTCTCAGGCCCAAAGAGATCCACTCTTTTTTTAGTCTCATGGTTTATACATACTAGGAGAAGTGGCAGCTCCTGCCATTTCCTCATTGTTTACTTGTGCTTGCATAATTCATATTGACTTCAAGCTGCAGTTTCTTTGAAGTAATCCTTTAAGATCACTTGGCATTTTGGTGAGGGTTAATTTAGTTAAAACTAGATATAAATCTTAACGTGGCAGTTGTAAGCTTCCATAGCACAATGTCAATGACAACCAATCAGTGAAGAAGCCACTATTAATTAACCTTTTCACATGTGAAGGCCCTCCCTTCTTACAGGAGACCTGAGACCAGCTGACATGTTCAATGACTGGAGGCACCTGTGTCTTTCCAGATCCGAAAAATCACGTTTCCATATTATTTTATATTTTTAAGTGTAAGATACAAACAAAAGGTATATTTCTTCCTGACCTCCAATAAATCATCTTGGACACCGTCCGTGGTGTGCCATCTCACTCTGGAAACCACTGTTCAGAGAATGCATAGCCCTCTCTCCAACATCAAATACATTCACCACTAGTTACATTTATTCAATACACAGAAAATTCGTGGTGAGCATGTAACACAGCACCTTGGAAGAATTCTCTGCCTCTCCACACCTTTCCCCAGGCTTTATAGTCCCACAGTCTGGTAACCACTAAACAAGCTATAAGAGGGAAACTTATTTGAAAAAAAACAGAGATTATTCTTATAATCAGGAAACAAAAGCAGAAGCGAGGTAAAGGAGATAAAGTAAGTGGTACAGATATTCCAACTGGTGGATGGGAAATCAAATTCTGTTCTATTTGAGTAGCACTTTTCCCTAGCTTATTCTTAATGAACATTCATGTCATGATCATGCCAATCCAATTAGTCACTTTATATATAAAAATGCAAGCTGTTATGTATTATGTAGCTCTTTTGTCAAATAAGAGTAATTATAAAATTTTTTAATCAACTGAAAGGAGAGAAAGCACTGCCAACGTTATCTTAGAATATGTTCATCAGCTGAGCAGTGAAGATCACGGCTTTGTTTCTTTTTATCTAGTACTCTCCAGTTTGGATTTTTATGATCGTTGTAACATGAACATATTCATATTTAATTATTTGAGATGCATTTTCCCCAATCTTCTGAGATTCTCTAGCAGAATATTTTTAAAGTAAATAAAATTTAAATCCAAGAATCTAATCTAGTCAAAACTAGATAGTTTAAAAAAAATCCGTGTGAACAATATGGAAAGACCAACTCAGTTAATTTTTGACAACCAAATTGAGTGGATTCGGGAGAGATTTAGAGCAAAAATATTTATGACTAGGTCTAAATACTTGTCTTCCGTAAGTAACACAGCAGAGATACTGCATTAAAAAGGTCAATCAGAAGTTTGTTTTTGAGAAATATTACCAATTTTGGATATACTAAATCTTTCTTAGAGTAACAACATACGTTTTAGATAATACCAGCTAACTACAGAACAGGTTTACAAAAAGTTAATAGTGATGAGAAATGTAAACTTCGTGAGCATATTTTCGGGGTAGCATTCATGATAACTCGAGAACTCGAATTTATACCAATTCTGTTTTAAAATGAGTATCAAGTCTCTAGGACCAGAAGAACACAAAATTATAGCCAACAAACCACACTCTGGTTCGAATTTTCAGGGCATGTTTACTCTACACTGAATAATGGGAAAGCCATTTTTAATGCCACTGGACAATTTCACTATTTAAAAATTTACAGTGTTTCCCGAATGTGCAGGCATCAGAGTATTTTGGCAACTAACACAGTGAAACCCATCTACCTTTACCTTAGACTCGTAAAGGCTGAGTTACTTCTGGGTGTCATTTAGCAACGCAGTAAATGTCTGCCTTGAACAGTCAAAATTTCCCAAAGTAGCAGAACAACTTTCATGGGTGGGGCAAAAGGCTGGGAAGGAAGAGAATTCGTTTTGGCTTGCTCCAGCGCTGGAAGAACACTTAGCACCACACCCTCCGCAAAGGCCTACCTAACACAGCAAAGGCGACTGTCAAATCGATCCCTTTTGGGTCTGCTGTCCCCGTCCTCTAGGGAATCAAAATAAGGCAAAATAATAAAACGAGTACAGAGAAGTTTGGCGGCGTCGGGGAGTGGGGGCTTGAGGCATCTCAGAGAGAAGGGCAAAAATCAACAAGAAAATGCCCCCATTTTTAAAATCCTGTCTTCGACCTCGGATGGGAGATTTTGTTTATCCACGGGCAGTTTACTTCTGTCTCCCTGACCCAGCTCCACAGGCTCTGGTGCTCGCCGCCACTTTCCGAGCAGATCATTACTCAGCACGGGAGCCGGCGCGCCTCCTCCCGCAGGCGGGAGCGGGGTCTCGGGGACAGGCGGGAAGAGGCGCGACCGCCCGGGCGCCCAGGTGACCGCGGCCCTCTCCGCTCCCCAGTCCCCGCGCCCCCCGCACCGCGCATCCGGGAGCCCCGGAGCCCCCGGCCCGACCCGCGCCGGCCCCCAGGCAGCTGAGGCGCCGAAGGGCAGGCTCGGGGACAGGGGTCCTGAGGGTCGGGAGGAGGCCGCGGGGACCCTGTGCTGTCCCCGGGCGCCCCCAGCCCGCGCACGCCCACCTCCCAGCCCCTCTGCCCAACTTCACGGCTGCCCCGCCAGCCGGGTCCGCACCGTCCACCCTCGCCCCGACCCACGGCCCGCCGCGCCCACTCACGCCCCCGTTACCTTTCCGTTCTTGGGGCTGCCGTTCAGGAACAGGGTCACCCGCCTCATCGCGCTGCCCCCGCTGGGTCCTGAGTGAGCCGCCACCCTCCCACCTGGTCCTCCTCCCACCTTTTTCTCCTCCCGCCCTTCCCCTCCCTCCACCCACTCGGATTCGCCTCCCTTCGCCACCTTCCTGCCCTTGGGGACACACCACACACACGCACTCTGTCCCACACCCAGGGCTCGGCCGGTCCTCCTTCCCACCCCGCCCCTAGGCTCCTCAGCCTGCCTGGGGCCCTTCCCCCACCTCTCCGAGACTGACATTCAGCCTACCAACCAACCCGCGTCACCGGCCAGGGTCCAGCCAATCAGCACCCAGTATCGGGCGGGCCCTGGCTAACCTAGCCGGGATGGAGGGAGGGAAGAGACGCTGAAGGCTAGTAGACGGGAAGGGGCATCAGCCAATCAGAGAGGCTCCTGGAGCCGGACGGCGACTTACAGCGTTACTGAGCAGGCGCACACTCAAGTCTAGGTAGCGCTCATCTGCATACGAGGGCGGGGTCTACGGAAAGGAGGTGGAGCGCTGAAAGGGACCCAAGCACCAGTCAGCCCCTCCTCCCGCGTTAGCCCCGCCCACAAGCCGGCCCAGCGAGGAAACGGCTGCGGTAGGGACGGAGTGATTGGGTAAGAGCCAGCTCTTCGCTCTGTTAGGATTGGTTGAGTGAGTCTTTTCGAAGTTTGCAGCATCCAATAGAAAGGTGGGAGGCGGAGTTAAAGCGCTAACAGAAGCGTTACTCCGCGAGACTCTCCCGGCAAGTAGTCCCCGCGGTCACAGGTCAGTAGTAGGTGTCTGTGGTCGGCGGGTTGACTGCAGCTCGCGGTGGCCTCACTCCGAGCCCAGGAAGTCACTCCTGTGCCGAGGAAAGAGGCCTGGGAGCGCTCGGAGTGTGCGCAGACCGGAGAAAGGGGCGGTGGCGGAGTGATTCGTAGAATAAGTTCGGCATCGAGGGGCGGGGCCGGGAATTTGAATCGGGCGGCGGGCGGAGGAGGCGGCCGGGCAGAGCGAAAGACAGGGACTGCGCGGGGTGTGAGTCCGAGTCGGCCTCAGGGACCTTGGACTCCTTGTTCGGAGAGCGGTTCCCGGCTACGGGTGCTTTGCCAGCAGAGCCCTTCCGGACAGAGGAGCCGGGGTCTGGAAGCAGCGACCAACGCGACGCTCGCCTGCCTCGGGGCTTTGGGAATAAGCCTATCTGCCTGGCGGGCCTTCAGGTGCGGCGTGAGAGGTAGGATTGCAGCCGCGCTGCCATGGAGCTGCTTCTCCGGGGCGTTTTTATGGCATTTGTTCGGTTTACCCTGCAGCACAGAGTTAGTACTCCTCTCAGGAGCTGCTCTGGGTGACCAGGGGTGCATCCGGACCTGCTGAGACAATTTCTGGAAATGGACGGAGCTGCGTCTTGAGAGGGGTACCCTTATGATTCAGGTCTTCGCTTCGGTTGAAAAGCCATGGCTTATTCTTTGGGGTCTGCTTTGGTGCCTGAACAGCAGTTTCCTCCATTTCTTTCTGTTTAATTTGGCCTTAAAAGTACGCGCTTTGAGTAGAAGAATGGTTAGCACAGGCTGGGAAGGGTATTGGGGCTGAGTGGGAGGGAAGTGGAGATGGTTAACAGGCACAAAAACATAGAATGAATAAGATCTAGTATTTGCTAGCACAACAGGGTGACGATCCATAATTTAATTGTGCATTTAAAAATAACAAAGTGTAATTGGATTGTTTTTAACAGAAAGGATAAATATTTGAGATGATGGCTACCTCATTTACTTTGATTTGATTATTACGACTTGCATGCCTGTATCAAAATATTTCACGTAGCCCATAAATAGATACATCTACTGTATACCCACAGAAATTAAAATAAAAAATGGAACCTGCGACGTGTGTTTCTATGCCAGTATGGACTGTATTACAATTCAGTCTTGAATGAGGTTTGTGATCGAATCACATTCGTCTTGCTGGTGGGGTTATTTTTCATTGTTTCTCTTCACCTCTTAGATGGATGCCAATTCAAAAGACAAGCCCCCTGAAACCAAGGAGTCTGCAATGAATAATGCTGGTATGTGATGATCTGCTGCCTCCTTGTGAAGTTGAAGGTTTAGACAGAGAGTTGTCCTCACCCCTACAATATGTCGTGCGTTTCAGGAAATGCGTCTTTCATTTTGGGAACTGGGAAGATTATGACTCCTCAGAAGCATGCCGAATTACCTCCTAATCCTTGCACACCAGATACTTTTAAATCACCTTTGAACTTTTCCACAGTAACCGTAGAGCAATTGGGAATTACACCTGAAAGCTTTGTTAGGAACTCTACAGGTAAGAAAAGTTGTCATTCTATTGTAATGCTTTTCAAGTTTAAACATAACTTTAATGTAATTCAGCTTTATTTGTTTATATGTACTGTCATATTATTTTAGGTCCTAAATTGCCTACTCTGCACACTCGCTTCTTCAGGGAGACTTCTGTGCTCGTACATGGCTCATTTAGCATAGCAGGGATGACAGAATTGCAAGGCACCTAGCATGATAATGTTCTGAAGTCAGAGTCGTGCTTAATGCCAGTACTAGAAAAAAATGTGTGTGAGTCACTTTTTGACCCGTCACATGGGATGCAGGAGTGTGTTTGATATGAATAGTAATAATACATTTTGTTTTCATTTGTGGCAAAAATAAGAGAAAGTTTAAGAGCAATTAAGAAAATATAATACTGAAAGATCAGGATGTACCTCCTTTAACAAACAGGGCTGGACACAGTGGCTCATGCTTGTAATCCCAGCACTTTGGGAGGCCGAGGCAGGCAGATAACCGGAGGTCAAGAGTTCAAGACCAGCCTGACCAACATAGAGAAATCTTGTCTCTACTAAAAATACAAAATTAGTGGGGCGTGGTGGCGCATGCCTGTATTCCTAGCTACTCAGGAGTTTGAGGCAGGAGAATCGCTTGAACCTGGGAGGCGGAGGTTACTGTGCGCTGAGATCCCACCATTGCACTCCAGCCTGGGCAACAAGAGTGAAACTCTGTCTCAAAAAAAAAAAAAAAAAAACAGAAGATTGATTCCAGCTAATGTCCTTCAAGCAGTAGAAATGAAGTTTACCAGTGAAGTCTGACTTAGATGGAAAAGAAGGAAATACTATATGAGAATGGAATTGGATCAGAGAATAGGTTTTAGAGTTGGAGGATAATGGAAGTCTTGAACATCACAGGGCACTAGACCAGGTAATACATAAGACAAGGTACAAGTGGCATGCCACCCTAACTTGCATTCTCAAGAACATGACTCTTAGACTTTTAAAAAGCCGGATTCATTTTGTGTGCTTAGGCATATGTCCAAAATTCAGGATAGTACCAATGGTAGGTATCAGAAAGAAACCAATCATCTTGAAGAATTAAGAACCTGGGACTGCCTGTACCTAGGTGGAGATCTTACCTTTCAGTTGTTGGGGATAAAACTGACTTATTTAGAAAAAGAAAAATCCTGAGTCAAAAGCAAAAGCCATCTGTGTGTAGGAAATATGAAACGAAAATGAAAACTTAAAACGTGTTCATGTATTTATTCCACAACTTTTAATAACTGTTCTATGTACCAGGCACTGTTTTAGAAGCATAGACTAAGTCAGCAGACAAAACAGATTCCTCTTCCACTGACTCTGTATGAACGACTCTGCCAGTAACTCTCTACTGAGCTTTCTGTAGCACATGTTTATCATGTTTTCTCTCTCAGGCTGGTACATCACGCGTATTGGACGTGGTTACTGATGATTGCCTTGTTTTGTTCCAATTTGTAAGAGAGTTTCATTACAGGAAAGTCATCATCCTACCTTAAAAAGTCCAGACGACGTTCTGCAGTCGGTGCTCGGGGCTCTCCTGAAACAAACCATCTGATTCGTTTCATCGCTCGGCAGCAAAATATAAAGAATGCTAGGAAATCTCCTTTGGCACAAGATTCTCCTACCCAGGTATGATTTTCTTCTGAGTTCTGTTGTGAATTCTGTTATGAAGCTTTTGTGCTGTCTTTACACCTTCTAGTGCATCTGCTCTGTTTCAAACCTGGAGAGAGATTTTCTCTGTGTTTTAGAGAACATGCAGTTAGCGGCTGGCCGCGGTGGCTCACGCCTATAATCCCAGTACTCTGGGAGGCAGAGAGAGGCAGATAACTTGAGGTCAGGAGTTCGAGACCAGCCTGGCCAACATGGTGAAACCCCGTCTCTACTAAAAATACGAAAATTAGCCGGGTGTGGTGGCAGGTGCCTGTAATTCCAGCTACTTGGGAGGCTGAGGCACGAGAATTGCTTGAACCTGGGAGGCAGAGGTTGCACTGAGCCAAGATTATGCCACTGTATTTCAGTCTGGGCGACAGAGTGAGACTGTCTCAAAAAAAAAAAAAAAAACAATGCAGATAGCATAAATGATGCTGTTGACCATGAGTAATTTTTCTTTGTTTTGTTTTAGAGACGATCTTAGTCGCCCAGGCTAGAGTGCAGTGGTACAATCATAGCTCACTGTAGCAATGAGCTCCTGGGCTTAAGGAATCCTCCCACTTTAGCTTTCCAAGTAGCTGGAACTATAGGCATGTGCCACAGCAATGGGCTAATTAAAAAAATTTTTTTTTGTAGACATGGGGCCTCACTGTGTTGCCCAGGCTTGTTTTGAACTCCTGACCTTAAGCACTCGCTATCAAAGTGCTGGGGTTACAGGTGTGTGCCACAGTGCCCAACCCAAACAAGGGTATTTTAAGAGTTGTGAGACCCTGGATAGAAATAGCTTTCTAGAGGAGCTTTCTATTTTATTTCACAATTTTTTTTTTTCTAGTTAAGATCTAGTTTTCTATGAGGTGAGGCACTATTACCTTTTTAAGAGCTTATCTCTAAGTTTCTAATTTTTTCATGACTACTGTGTGTTGATGTATAGGGGCAAGAGTCTCCAGGGACAAAATGTATTTGGGACAGCCTTGTGGAGAGGAGCAGCTTATTTACCTGCTGATGGGGGTGTATTTAACTATTTTTTCAAATTTTTATTTAAATAATACATGCCCCTAAAAAGTCAGATACAGTCTTGTGCTACATAGTGACATGTTGCTCAATGAAGGACTAAATATACAATGGTGGTCTCATAAGATAATAATGGAGCTGAAAAATTTCTAAGGCCTGGTGATGTGGCTCACGTAACATTGTAAAACAATGCATTGCTCACGTGTTTGTGGTGATGCTGGTGCAAAGAGTTCTACACTGCTGCCAGTTATCTACAAAAGGTTATCTACAATACATAATACTTGATAGTGATAATGAATGACTGTTCCTGGTTTATGTATTTACCATAGACTTTGTATCATTAATTTAAAGTGTATTCCTTCTCTGATTTAAAAAAAAAAAAAGGACCTTAATGTAGTACGTGTGTCATGCTGGCAGCAGCCTCACACGTTCTCCCTAATCCATTGGCTATCCCACAGAGCAGTCAAGGAGAGGTACTAATTTAAAGTAGAAACCGAATCATTCACCCAGCTGCTCAAAATCTTCCCATGGCCTCCTGCGATCCCTTGAATTAAACCCATACCCCTTCCTGATGCCTTTGTATGCCCACTCTGGTCTCTCCCCATCTCCTTCCACTCAAAGGGCATGCTGGCCTTTCTGCCCCATTCTGTTTCCAGTTGGGGCCTTAGCCCTTGTTCTTGGAGAGTACCTCCCTCCTGTGACAACTTCCCTTAGACCACTTTCTCATTGTTTTGCCTTCAACTCAGATTTTACTAAAGATAGAGGTCTGTCCTGATTCTAGCTAAACCAGCACTTTTAGGGACTCAGCCACATTACTGATTTTTCTTCTCAATAGTACCTCTTGTACCTGTAACTACATTTATATGTTTTCAGAATTTCACTCTAGACAGTAATTTCCCTGGCCGGATATGGTGGCTCACACTGTAATCCCAGCACTTTGAGGAGCAAAGGAGGGAGGATCATTTGAAGCCAGGAGTTTGAGACCAGCCTGGGCAATATGACAAAACTCTGTCTCTACAAAAAAATTTTTTTAATTAGCTGGGTGTGGTGGCACATGCCTGTAGTCCAAGCTATTTGAGAGGCTGAAGTTGGAGGATCGTTTGAGCCCAAGACACCGAGGCTGCATTGAGCTGTGATTATGCCACTGCACTCCAGCCTGGCTGATAGAGCAAGACCCTGTCTCAAAAAAAATAAAGTAATTTTTCCTAGATCCCAAGCCCCTCGAACAGTTTGTGGTGCATGGAAGGAAGGTTGTTGACTAACCGACACAATTCCTAAGACAAAAACCTCAAAAAAGCAGTGCATTTTAAATGTTTCATTTGCTTTATATGTAAACATTGTTCTCCTTCTCCAGTAGAAAATAGAGAAAAAACTATTTTGACTAGAGACACTTACCATTTTTTTAAGGTAGCATTTCAAAGGTGCTGCATGTTCCTAGGATATTAAACCTGCCCCTACCATGTTCAAATATGAGTACAGAAAAAGCATGTTCAAAGTAAACTGTATGAATTTGAGATCATCTTTTCCCTATTGTTCTATTAGATGAGTTGAGCACAAGCCTTTTATGAATATTATTGCTGTTTATGTCATGAACGTTTATGTCATCAAGCATATTTCAATGTAAAATGTTTTCTTATTATATAATAGAGAATTTGCTTTATATTTAACCGGGAAGAGAATCAAGTGTGTGAACACATCACCATCAAACCTGGCTTCACGATATGAACTGCTTTTTCTCCCTATGATATATATATTTTTTCTGAGACCAAGTTTTATTCTGTTGCCCAGCCTGAAGTACAGTGGCGTGATCTCGACTCATTGCAACCTCTACCTCCCAGGTTCAAGTGATTCTTCCACCTCAGCCTCCCACATAGCTGGGATTACAGGCACGCACCACCATGCCTGGTTAATTTTTGTATTTTTAGTAGAGACGGGGTTTCACCATGTTAGCCAGACTGGTCTCGAACTCCTGACCTCAAGTGATCCTCCCACCTTGGCCTCCCAAAATGCTGGAATTACATGCATGAGCCACCGTGCCCGGCCTACTGTGTATGATATCTTAAAGGGAGGTAATTTTTACTTCACTTTTTGCCCATTAGTATAATTTTTAAAAATTGCCACAAACTTTGTGTCGGTGGAAATGTTAGTAGTGCAAGTAATAAAAAAAAATTTAGAGAGAGAGCTTCATTTGTAATTTATTTTTTATGTAAACGGAACTCTCAATTTTTATATTACTTGCCTTTATCTGGCACTTCTATCCCTACTAGTATAGATTTCATTTTATCAGTCTCTGGCTGGAACCCTGCTAATGGGGTTTCCATAGAGCTTCTGTGCTTATACCGTCTAACTTTGTATTTTAAGAGAATGGCTGGCTTTCAACCCTACGAAGTAAATATCCTCCAGGTCCCATACAATCAGGAAAATTAACTGGGAAGAGCCAAAAAAGAGAGCAAGGCAAATGTGGTATCTGAGTATGTATGGAACTTCTGTATCTTGTTCTGGCCCCTGGGCTGGAGGGCATGTGTAGAGCGGTGCTGAGTAGAAAGAGCTTGGACTGAAGTAGGTATGCTGAGACTTACCTGTGACACAGGCACCATGCAGATGGCTTCCTTTGGATACATCCAGCACAACATTTGGTAAAAATTGCAAACAGGTTCCTCCTGTCCCTTTTTGTTGCACCATCCCAGAGCGCAATGTTTTCTTGGCACCCTCCATCTGCTCTTAGGCTGGCCTCTCAACATTTTTGTGCTAAACTTCTTTATTCAAACTGAAAATGTGTAGTTCCAGGGTAAAGAAGCTCTGCCACACTAACTCCTTACCTCTGATCTTCAAAAAGCGTATGTGTACTGTATTTAATTTTGGATTCAAAGGCTGTAGGCCTAGAATATAGAAAGTATGAATTGATTATAATACTTCTTATGTATTTTGTACTTTCACAGGGCAGCCCTGCACTGTATCGAAATGTTAACTCTTTAAGAGAGCGAATATCGGCCTTCCAGTCAGCTTTTCACTCCATAAAGGAAAACGAGAAAATGACCGACTGTCCAGAATTCTCAGAGACAGGAAGAGAGTCCGAGATGACAGACCTGAGTGAGTAGAGATAATTCGTTCAGTTTTGACTTCAGTATTTCTAAAGACAAGCTTCTGAGATATGAAATGATTTAGTGTGAAACCATTCTTTTCAGAACACAGTTATATTTATGAAATGAGACTAACATTAAAAATTTGGGGCATTTCACACAAAAATATGGATTTCTGGTTTCTCTTGGAAAAAAAAATCTGGCATCAGGCATTCCTAATCCTACATTTCCACATGGTTGCAATTAAATTTTAAGTTTTAAAATGTCAGAGATAATTAGCTCATTTCACCTTTACTTTAGAGCTTTTGGCAATTTTGAGTTTACAAATCTTGATTTTTACAGTATTATTATTAAGCTTGGCAAGCATTTAATACATGAAATAAATTCATATAAATTTTATATGAGTACCAAACACCCAACCTTGATGTTAAAAACAAATATATCCAGCCAGGCGCAGTGGCTCATGCCTGTAATTCCAGCACTTTGGGAGGCTGAGGAGGGAGGATCACTTGGGGTCAGGAATTCGAGACCAGCCTGGCCAACATGGTGAAACCCTGTCTCTACTAAAAATACAAAAATTAAGCAGGCGTGGTGGCACATGCCTGTAATCCTGGCTACTGGGGAGGCTGAGGCAGGAGAATTGCTTGAACCCGGGAGGCAGAGGTTGCGGTGATCCCAGATGGTGCCATTGCACTCTAGCCTGGGCAAAGAAGTGAGACTCACTTTCAAAAAAAACAAAAAACAAAAAAAAAAACACACACACACACAAGTATATCCAATCTGATAATCTGCTATGTTCTTTAACTCTTAGATTGTAATTTATTTGGTTGTTTTCAGGGTTTTTTTTTTTTTTCCTCCAATCACCAAGCATTTCAGACACCAGAATGTGACAAAATCTTGGTCTTACTGTAATCATTATAACCATTCTCTGGTACTTTACACGCTAAGGTTCCAAATGAGTTTGTTTTGAATTCTTGAACCATCTTTAAGTGCAATTTCAACACCACCCATGAGGATTGCTCTGTTAGCCCAAGACAAGTCCCCCTCATCTGTCTCTAGAGTGCATGACCCATTCAGATGTACCAATTTATATTTGTAGTTTGTGACTCACTTATTGTTTCAGTTTTTTCCTGGGTCTTAAAATTTATTTACATCATTGTAATTCTGCAGACAATTCCTTTTTTTTAAGCTAGAAAAAACTGAGGCACATTGTGATTGTCTGTTTCATAAAGTCATACAGAGTATTAGAACATAACCACATCTTTTAAAATAACAGGTGTCGTCATACATTTAAAAAGTGTAAGGTACCATATTAGACATGCAAAAGTATTTTAGTATATCTTATCTTTTCAATAGGCATGTTTTCTTTCCTTTCAGTTAGATTTATTGTTTTGGAATAAAAAAGTGTGCTAGATTTTTCTTTTCATTGATAATTTAGACTCAAGCACTAGATTTTACTAAAATTATTATGATGCACAATAGCCGGGCATGGTGGCTCATGCCTGTAATCCCAGCACTTTGGGAGGCTGAAGTGGGTGGATCACCTGAGGTCAGGAGTTCAGACCAGCCTGACCAACGTGGTGAAACCCTGTCTGTACTAAATATACAAAGATTACCCGGGCATGGTGGCGTGAGCCTGTAATCCCAGCTACTCAGGAGACAGAGGCAGGAGAATCACTTGAACCCAGGAGGTGGAGGTTGCAGTGAGCTGATCCAGCCTGGGTGACAAGAGTGAAACTCCGTCTCAAAAAAAAAAAAAAAAAAAGAAATATATATTATATATATGAAAACATTTATGCCTGTGTTGTTTTGCTTTTGTTTTGTGTTTATAGCCAGAAAGGAAGGTCTCAACCTGTGCCAGCAGTCTGGGTTCCCTGCAGTGTTGTCCTCCAAACGTCGGAGAATATCCTATCAGAGAGACTCTGATGAAAATCTAACAGATGCTAAAGGAAAAGTAACTGGTCTCCAGATACTCAATATTGATACAGACAGAGCATGTGCAGTTGAAACTTCTGCAGATCTTTCTGAGGTAATTCACTTACTTTACGCATAGGAAAATGAAGTTTTGGTTTTCTGCATAGGCAGTTTTAACGCTGTCAGTGCCATTCTTCAATTTTAGTACCTTGTTCTGCCCTGCAGTAGCTGGGGCGGGGGGGGGGGGGTGTGTGTGTGTGTGTCCTACCTGTTAATTTTGTGGTTGTTGGTGTTTATCACTTATTAGAGACAGTTTGGATAGCGATCTCACTTTTGACTACTAACCTTACAAAGAGAATAAGCCCTGGGGTCTTCTGTGTGTGAGGTATTCTAGAGGGTGATACTCTAAGAAGGGAGGAAGTTGCAGTCCTGCCCTCACGCAGTATTTTTTCTACTGGGGAGCAGGGTATAAGCAGATGCCTTCAATGGAGCTGGTTGGTGGATCAGGTGGAGATTCTATGTGGGGTGTACTCCACAGGCCTGGGAGTCTTGCACTTATGCCCGTCCCTGACTGCTTTCCTTCTGATGGAAATCAGGGTGCCATTCAGCAATTTCTCCTTTGCTCTGCTCACTTCTTTCAAGTAGCTGTAGGGATTTTTGTGGCTTACAACTACTTAAACCCTGTCAAGACAATCAAAAGGTGATATTAGGAGAAAAGTAATACTACTGATGATCAGCTGACCCGTGTGCACGTGTGAACAGGGAGCTGGTCTTTCCTGACGGGCTTTTCTTGCTTCATGCTCCTAGTTCTGGTTTGACACACTAGCTTCTCATGTCCTTTGTGAGAGGAGACACCTAACACCATTACAGTTGGAACTCTTTCTGCACCTTCTCTATCACTTAGATCCAGTGCTCGTCCTATTCGTTTTACATGGACTGGCAGAACAAAGATTTGATAGTTATTAGAGATTCTTCAGGCTCCAGTGGGTTTCCTTTGTATTTCAGTCACCTGTAATCTCAGCTCCCTCCACCCTGTTCAGGTTGATGTGAAATCCCCACCGAACAGAAGCAAGAGTAATTGTTTGTTATCAGAACTTTGATTAATTGTTTGAACATACATCATGATTCAGATATTATTTCTGAATTAATGTGGCTGTGTTTTCTATCCTAGCCTTTAATGTTTTTCATATCCCAGTTATTGATTTCATTTAGCATTTGATAATTATATAAACTTTATTTTGAGAATTTTCTCTAAACAATTGCAGATAATACAACTCTCTAGGCTATAACAACAAAAATATGTCCTTTAAACTTTTCCTGGGGAATTGAAAGTTGATTTGTCAGATGTTTAGGATGCAGTTAGTATGGATACTTCATTGTTAGATCCTGTACACTTTGAGTTTATGAGATAATGAAGGTGACTGATTGAACATCAGATTTCCAGGTAATCCATAATGTTTACTCAAATCTTTAAAAAGACATTAGTAGTACTGTAATTAATAAAATGTAATACTCTTTCCATTTTTCCCCAAGAAATCGTCTAAATGTGGTTCAATACAGTCTGGAGTTTTAGTTGAAGAGTCTCTTCCCCTTTCAGAGCTCACAGAGACTTCAAATGGTAAGTAATCTTTTCTTAGTACATGGCCAGTTTCCCGATTCATAGACATTTATGGTTAGTGTACCTGTTTGCTAAAATTTGGGGGAAATGAAATTGCTTCCTACTTTTTAGGAGCTCATGGCCTAGTAGAGATGCTTCCGAATTCTTTTTATATGAGAGATATTCTCTTTTTTAAGCTACCTTCAATAAGAATTAGTGAAGTATTTCCAAACTCATGGAATTTAGTATAAAGAGGTAGCACCTATGAACATATTAACAAGTATTCTTTGTTAGAGAAACCCTACTTGTAATCATTTTATTTGTTTTTAAGCATGTAAAAAGAGTTTTACCAGAATGTAAAAATCATTCTTTCTCAAAATCAGTATGTTTGTACTGAGTGAAGTGAACATTACTAGCAAGGGTTTAGCTTGACTTTTTTTTTTTTTTTTTTTTTTTTTTTTTGGGTGTGTCTCCGTTTCCCCCCCCCGGGCCGGCGGTGGTGGGGTGGCAGCGCGTTCGCTGCGGCCGACCCCCGGGGCGCCGCCGGCT
>NC_037676.1:25828339-25829272 GCF_003255815.1 Theropithecus gelada
AATGAACAAAGCCTGCAAGAAGTATGGGATTATGTAAAAAGACCAAATCTACGTCTGATTGGGGTGCCTGAAAGTGAGGGGGAAAATGGAACCAAGTTGGAAAACACTCTTCAGGATATCATCCAGGAGAACTTCCCCAACCTAGTAGGGCAGGCCAACATTCAAATCCAGGAAATACAGAGAACGCCACAAAGATACTCCTCGAGAAGAGCAACTCCAAGACACATAATTGCCAGATTCACCAAAGTTGAAATGAAGGAAAAAATCTTAAGGGCAGCCAGAGAGAAAGGTCGGGTTACCCACAAAGGGAAGCCCATCAGACTCACAGCAGATCTCTCGGCAGAAACTCTCCAAGCCAGAAGAGAGTGGGGGCCAATATTCAACATTCTTAAAGAAAAGAATTTTAAACCCAGAATTTCATATCCAGCCAAACTAAGTTTCATAAGTGAAGGAGAAATAAAATCCTTTACAGATAAGCAAATGCTTAGAGATTTTGTCACCACTAGGCCTGCCTTACAAGAGACCCTGAAGGAAGCACTCAACATGGAAAGGAACAACCGGTACCAGCCATCTCAAAAACATGCCAAAATGTAAAGACCATCGAGGCTAGGAAGAAACTGCATCAACTAATGAGCAAAATAACCAGTTAATATCATAATGGCAGGATCAAGTTCACACATAACAATCTTAACCTTAAATGTAAATGGACTAAATGCTCCAATTAAGAGACACAGACTGGCAAACTGGATAAAGAGTCAAGACCCATCAGTCTGCTTTATTCAGGAGACCCATCTCACACGCAGAGACATACATAGGCTCAAAATAAAGGGATGGAGGAAGATTTACCAAGCAAATGGAGAACAAAAAAAAGCGGGGGTTGCAATACTAGTCTCTGATAAAACAGACTTTAAACCATCAAAGATCAAAAGAGAC